>NW_009200426.1:0-9775 GCF_000690835.1 Fulmarus glacialis
TCTATGATTCTATGATTCTATATTTTGTGGTGTTTGAAAAGTCACAGAGCCACCCTTTGTTTCAACCCTTTGTTTGTATGGCCCCAATCCCATGCTTCAGGCCCTAGGCTACTTTCTGCGGGTGAGAAAAGATTTTCTTTTTTTCTCTCAATTGATAATTTGGATTCAGGTTTTAAGGTTTTTTTTTCCTTGTTTTTTGTTTTTGTTTTTTTGTTTTTTTCCCTTTCTTCTAAGAAGCACTGGAGAATGGCAACAACTAAAGGCAGGCTTCATGCTCCTCTTGGCATTAAATTGTCAGGTACCTGTTTGTTATGTCCTTCTGACATAATCAGGATTAAACTGATGACCAGATTTGTTATCAAAATAAATGTCTTCCCCAATTTTCTCTTCCTCCTTTGTGATGCTGGCACTTCTTCAGATCTGCTATAACTTTAATTTAACAAAGTCCTGCTAAGAGAATCATTGGCAATATGCTTGAACTACCTTCCTTTTGCACTTTTTATTTACAGCTTTGTCTGTGGTCTTCAGATTGTTATAGGAAGTTGGAAATGGTGTTGTGTTCTGTAGCCCATACTGATGTCTGGAATATTAGTTACTCCGGGGAGTTATCCTAAACCACACACTTGTTTTAGGGTTACTTTTAGTTGGGTGAAGCTGGACTTCATAACCCATATATCTCTTTCCAAATTTTCATGACATTAATTGTTAAGATTTGTCAATGGCAATAAGAACAGAGACATCAAATTGTCAGTCAACTGCAGAAGATATCAATAACTCTAACCAGTGCACATTTCAGACCAGAAGTAGTTATAATGCTATTAATCTAGTTAGATAAGGAGAACCCCCCACAAATTTTCTGACAAATTATGTATAATTTAAAACATTTGAACAGAGAATAGAACATGTTTGTTGGTAGTGGAATTGCCTAACTTTTGGGTCCCAAAGCTGTCAACTTTTTTTCAGAAATGGGCTTTATTTTTTATTTGCTCCTTTAAACTTCCACTGCAACCTGAAAAAAGTCTAAAGAATTCCAGTAGCAGTAAGTTGTATGTTAACTCTGAGACATGGACAAACACCAACTGAATTCTTAGTTAAAATGATTAAACTTTTTATCTAAGACAAATGTAAGCTCTCAATCTGCAATAAAATCCTGGGTAAAATTTATATGGTTAAGTTAATAGACTATATTTCTGATGTACTGTTCTGGTTATCCAGAGTTTTACAGCAGATGAAAACTTTTTTCTGTCCTTGGATAATCTGAAAAGAGAGTGACATAGTCAAACAGAACAATAGATCATTCATGACTATTGAATAAGTGACAAGTATTTATATTTCCAAGCTGAGCATTTCTAAATTGAATACCCTTTTGTGCCTGTTTCTGGGTTAAAAGCATACATTCTTTTGGATAAGGCTTTTTAATGATGTCTGACTGTATAAGAATATGTGGGATTTGCTCTGAGTTGTAAAAATCAGTGCATAATGAATTCAGAAATATCTGATGAATAATGCATTGTATTCTATGTAATTTCAAGATTACCTTGTTTTTCAGCTGATGACCAGATAGTTCTAGAAAAATATTCTACAAGAAAAAGGGAAGAGAAAGGACAAGGCCTCCCTACTTACATATACATCACATTTGTATTAATTTTTGTATGCATTAAGATCTGTTGAACAAGATTTGAGCTATATATCGCATGCTGAAGCTCAAGTTCAACATATCCTCTGAACATGTGTTTGGGACTTCTGTGAACATATCCTTTGAGTTTTTAGTGCTTTAGTTGGCTGAGGTTCTTCTGATCTTTTCCAAATTTTGAGGGAACTTGTGTTTTGGAAGCTTAATTAGTTTTGTTTTCACTGCACCCTCACTGCAAAATCAGGACAGAACTAGCTCACATACCACAGCCCAAGCTGGGCTTTTCATTTTGTTTGAAGTAAACTAAACTTGGCCTCGGGTTTCTTGTATGAATAAGAACCGGGTAAAAGCCCAAATTAATAGTGTAGTGAAGATGTGTGATCCTTTCAAAAGTTACTTCTTTCTTTCTGTTCATAGCTAACTAATCTCCTCAAAATATTAAAAGTATGCTGATGAATTTGTACTGTTTGGGAAGTAAAGCTGGATTTAGGCCCTGGTGGTTACTAATCATATTCAGGCAGAGTATTCCCTTCTGATTCATAAAATAGTATGACCAAGTAATTTTTCTGGGTTTTTGTGAATCCACACCCAGTTTCTGGTTGTTTATGATTCTGCCGTCTTTTCCATATTAGCTATCCCTATATCCCTATAGTTACGTGCACTTAGGATCTGTGGTTGCACCTATACTAGAAAAGAAATAATCTGTGAACATCCTCTGAATCAATTTCCAGGGGCCAGGAGGAAGGGAAAAGGAGAAAGTCATTCCCTGCCCTGCCCCTCCCCCTAAAAAAAAAAAAAAACACCAAACCCAAAAAACCACCAAAACCAACCACATTTGAAAAAACGCTGGAATTTGATTCAGGATGGTACAGATCAATGTTTTGAAATTGGGTAAGGCTGTGCCACTGTGACACATTTCCTCTGGCATGGTTTCTTAGAATTACCTCAGCAGGCTTTGTGCCTATCCGTACTCCCATCACCCACATGCTACAACCAGAATCATGATAGATGCATTATTCACATCTTGTTGTCATAATCCACAGCTTTCTCATTATTTATAGGGTCCAGGTCATCGCAGCAGAAAGTCAGAAAGCAGCAACTGAAGAGTTTACTCTAAACTGATAGATCAGTATCAGTCTAATCTTGACCTATGTTAGTTGTATTTTTACATGCTGTCCCATGTTGCAGTCAGAGACACATATCCACTGAAGAAACGAGAGGTCTTTATAGTCTTTCAGATCTGTAATCAGTGGGACAGATGGGTTATCTTCCTCAGTAGGACGCTTTTAATCTAACTAAAATGCTAATTGTCCTTCTGTGAAATTACATTTGAGGTGGAAACATAACATCTGAGAGACCTGCGGAAAAGATCTTGTGGTTGAAAGCTTGTTGCTTTTTCCAACTGTTTTGGCGTTAGAAGCTGTAGCCTCTTTGTTTTCCTTACCTACACTCTAGGAAAATCATAAACACACTCTACAACTAAAATGTAGGAAGTGACTGATTTATTTTAAAACTAGTCATTAGCAAAGATTCATGTAATGGAACCCTCCAAAACAATTACTCCGTTGAAATGAAAACCAAAACAAAGAACAGCAATGTTGTGGGATATTAAATATTTAAATAATTTATCTAAGTATCTCTGCTATTTCCCTTGTGCCTTGTTTTTACCCTTGTAGTTATAACTAGGATCAGAAATGGAAGTGTGACAATATTCTAGAGGAAGATACAGAATTACAAAAAAATCCCTTAGATATTATTTTCTTTGTATATTCATCCCGTCTTAAATCAGGCCAATAACTCAGAATTTCTTACATTGCTAGTTCTGTACTTGGGAATAGTTTGAGGTAAGCAATTTTAGGACAAATTGGCTCTTTCGAACTGCTGGAATGGAAACGAATGTTGCCTTTCCGCATCTACAGTTGGTCATCTCAGTCTGGCGTGCATAAGCACATTAAAGAGAGATTTGAACTGAAGAACTATGTTGCATTATGCTGCATTATGCTTTGATAGAATCTGACACAACCTTAAATGCCAAGTTCTCACTTGGCATGATAAATACAATTTTTCAAAATAGATTTTTTTTTTTTTTTACTGCCTCACATTTAATAAGGAGATGTGGGTTTCTCTTTACTTGAAATATTGTGATATTATTGTTCTACTTACTATTGTTATTTCAAATAACAGCAATAGCTGCAGAAAATTTTCAGTCTGGTCCCAGATAGATGAAATGTAGATGAAACAGATTGTGTGTATGTTTATGTATCTGTACATTTTTTTCTCCTTACCAATACACAGCTTGGCCTACGGAAAATATCCTTGAACAACAATGAGGTAGATCTCATGAATTTTTTACACATAATCTTGCAAAAGCTATACCCTTGCTCAAATGAAAACATAAATTTTCGTATAAGTTAATATTGCTTCTTTTTGAAAGATGTAACAATAATAAATACAGATATGAAATAATATCATCATAAAAACTATTCTCACTTTTCAGATTATGTGAATGATCTTTAGAGACAAAGTCCATATACGGCATAGGTCCTGATTTGAATACCTTGTCATTTATTATTCGGTTCTTGTAGTGTTTTGGAATTCATAATTAATTAAATATAATGTTTGCTGTCTTTATTAAATATTGAATTTTGCAAAGAGTTATTTTGATACTTATAAAGCATGATATCTGTTTTCCTGTTCTTCCCAGTAAGTAGCCTTATAAATTGCTTATTGATTTTGTGACTATATTAAGAGATGCAAGACTCTACTATTTGTAATCCTTGTATAGCTAAATACAATATTTCAATACCATACCTTGGTGTTTAAAGAAGGCTTCCTTGTCATTTTAATACCACTTGAAGTTCTAAAGCCAGGTTCCTTAATCCTATGCGACTGTCTGGAAAATAGATGAACTGTTATAATATGAGGTTAGCATATCTGAGCTGAATAACCAGCTGTAGTTCACCCTGGCAGGAAGAGCCATTAACCACTTTGTCCTTCTCTCATCAGTAAATCCAGCCTTTGAAAAGATGCTGCAGACCACTCTGCAACTTAAGCAACACATATCATGTTTTCAATTTTCTCTTAAAGACTTCAATTTTGAGTAGCCTGCGGGACACTGAAATCTTGCACGGAGTGTAACAATTGCTGTTCACTACATGTAATTGAGAAGCAGAGATCCCTGGTGTTTCAGCTTGCTAGGGAGTAGATCCATGGAGTACAGCCAGTTTCCTGGACTATTAATTAAGTCAAGGATAGAGTTTTCTACTTCACTATGGATAAGTTAGACAGTTTATCATTCCTACAGATCCAAAAAACCACATCTGTCCACATCTCGTGGAACAATTTTTTTTCACCCTAGATATTGAAATAACATATGTCTTTCACCAGCAGGAAGTCCTGTTGTTCGCCTGCAGTGATAAGTAGCTGCACTTATTCAGAGAGAACGTGATGTTCACAGTTAAAAAAGGCTGTCCAGTTTTCTTTTCTCCTACTCAGTGTATTCAGTTGACTAGCTGAATTCTGTTTTAACAAAAGGAATTGTAATGCCTGCAATCTCCAACACAGTCATCCAAAAGTGGGGCCTCCAGAGCAGAAAGTCAATATCAGTATTGGAAGAGTTTGTTTAGCAGATTGCACAACTTGGTTTGCAATAGCAATTGTTTCGATAAGACTGTGTCTCGTCTCAACCTGTACATCTTGAAGTGATTGACTGTAAAAAGATGTTTGGGCAAGTGTGCAATAATAACCCCTGAGCAAATTGTGTCTACACCTGGCTGTATATATATATAACCTTTCTACATAAGAGAAACCTGAAAAGTCTGAGACAAATTGTGTGATCTGGCTTAACTATTTAAGTATTGGTACAAACACGGTTTCACAACTTCTGTGTGATAAATCAACGTAAAGTTTGTAGCAGTGCAATAGGAATCAGGGTTGATGATGACAATGATGATCATTTTATTCTTTAATGAATGCTGTTCTGTAAAATGAGTCATCTACACCTGGCATTTCAATCATCATTCTTCAAACACCTTTTTTCCTGGAGTGACTACACACTTCATGAAGCAAATATTTCAATAGCACCACATTTTTCTTCTCTCTGAAAGAATACTTTTCCAATTTGAGATATAGAGTAATCCAGGAATTAAAATTTTCCTTGTTATGCTACATGTGCATAAGTTTCTACTTACGCTTTTTCTGCTTATGCCAGGTACTGGGGTTTCCCAGTACTCAATTTTAATACAATCAGAGTAACTACCATTGCCACTCAGTGCAAATTAAATTGCATCCAAATTGCAAATCCATTGCGATTTATATTACCATTCAATATAAATTGACGTATCATCCACGACTTCAGTGGATCTACATTGATTTCACTATTTTACATTACTGTAGGTTCAGTATACCTATTGCTTCCTTAGGCTTGCAGAGATGTGCTGGGCCAGGCCACATGTGTAGTGATGGATGATAATTAAGTGGAAGACCATTTCCCAAATATAAACAAAACCATTACAGTATTTTGTTTTAAAAAGAAGATATTCAAATCATAATCAACTGAATTAAAGTGTAGCAGATATTTTTTCTGTATCAAAGTGAACATAGTTCTTATAAAAAATGCCCATCATCCTGGCAAAGATAAGACTTTTACAAGACCTGTTGGAAGAAAAACCTGTTGAAAGCATGCTCCCAGTCACATTAATTCTTCTTCAGATTCAATTCCTAGAAAAAATTCCAGTCACTCTCTCTTTAACTACAAAACAGGTGTAAAAAGGAAGGGCTGCAATAAAGCAAGCCATCCTACATGTGCTGGTATGGATTAATATTTTTTTTTTTTGACCCCAGCAAAGCATATATTCAGCCAGAAAGTTGAAAGGGAATAGGGTGGTAGGCTTACAGTACTGCAACTCTGGATTAGCTAAATAGGCTTGAACAAGATTTTGCAAGAGCCAGTGGAGGCCTTTGCTCTCTCTGGGACCTGGTATATCACCAGGAACAACCTCTCCTAAAGGTTGGCATCTGCTTGACATTTTCAAACTCTCTTGTACTGAGGCAATCATAGAATCATTAAGGTTGGAAAAGACCTCTAAGATCCTTGAGTCCAACCATCAACTCAACACCACCATGCCCACTAAACCATGTCCCTAAGCGCCTCATCTACACGTCTTTAAAATACTTCACGTCTTTTAAATACTCCCGGGGATGGTGACTCTACCCCTTCCCTGGGCTGCCTGTTCCAAGGCCTGACCACTCTTTCAGCAAAGAAATTTTTCCTAATGTCCAATCTAAACCTTCCTTGGCGCAACTTGAGGCCATTTCCTCTTGTTCTGTCACTAGTTACTTGGGAGAAGAGACCAACCCCCACCTCGCTACAACCTCCTTTCAGGTAGTTGTAGAGCACGATGAGGTCCCCCCTCAGCCTCCTCTTCTCCAGGCTAAACAGTCCCAGTTCCCTCAGCTGCTCCTCATAGGACTTGTTCTCCACACCCTTCACCAGCTTCGTTGCCCTTCTCTGGACACGCTCCAGCACCTCAATGTCCTTCTTGGAGTGAGGGGCCCAAAACCGAACACAGTATTTGAGGTGTGGCCTCACCAGGGCCGAGTACAGGGGCAATCATCACACCTGGCTACCAAGTGCAGTGTTGTGCTTATCATTTCCACTCCATCTTTGGCCTCTCTTGTGAATCCAACAGGGAATGACTTATTCACTAAGTTTACTAATAACTTGGGTCAGTAAAGTAAATATAAACTCTCCATTGTGTTAGATATTGCACAAACATGTACAAAAAAAAAAAATAAAAAGTTAAAAGAAAGGGTTGTAAACTCCCCTGTCTCACTTCTTAGATGGAAGTGCCTAAACATCAATTAGGAAATCATACTATCTACCTGGAAGATCATTTTCACAGGTACTGGAGCCAAATTAGAGGCACAAAATTTAAAAGGTTCATAACCTAGACTTCCGAGCTGTCTCGATGGATATTGATGTATAATTTTACATGGCTGTCTGTGTCTAGAAAGATTTTGGAAACTGACCTCACTAATTGATATATGTGGAAATATTATATATCTATTCAGCTGCATCCTGTTAGTTAGTCTTTGTTAGCTGATATGAGGATATCATTCTGTCTTTGGGCTCTCTCTATATATTGGTTAAATAACGTTAATGTGTTCTCAATAAACATATATGTCTAAATACAAATATTTATCTAGCAGTTGCCTATAACATGGCATTTCCTATGAGAATATCTCTGGTACAAGAAAGAGTCTTTTCATATCTCTGACTATTGAAATAGTTCAGCCTGGACTGTGCACACAGGGTCAGGATAGATCGTTATAATGTTCTCTTATATCCTTCAAATTTCTGAGACATTTCTTGTTTGGCATAATTCAGTCCAGCTCTGTTGAATGCATAGGCATGTACAGGCTTAGTACAATTTCACTGTCAATAGACTCCTAATTTATAAAGGCAGTTCTGATACCCTTTCATCATTAATGTTCAGTTTTCATCTAATGTGTATTTTTTTTTCATTGGACTTTGAGCAAACATATGAAATATATCATTTTAGCTGCTGCTGCATGCCTGAATTTAAAAAGAAAGAAAAAATGTAGGAAGCTTTATCCTGTTTAACCACAGCATATTTTTTCCATCCTCGGGGAAAAAAAAATAATTCTGGTTGAAAAGGATACTCTGTTATGTATAGCATAATGTTTTCTCTGACTTTAATGAATTTCACTGTTTCAGAAAGCACTGGAAATGGAAAACTTTAGACACTAACAACTAAAATCACATTACATTGCTTTTATTAAAAGCAAAAAACCCTTAGAAAAGAGAGCAGAGAGAAGTATAGATTCAGCAGTGTTCCTTTCTTTGAAAAAAAAGAGACTTCCAGGATACATTTTCTTTAGAAACATATGTAAGTATGCTTAATTAATGTACTCAGAGATACTTAGTAATAAGCCATTAGTTTTAAACTGAGAGAAGCAGCTGCTACTGTAATAGTTTGGATAAATCTAGGGACTCTGCATGCATTCAGTTTTCATAAAGCATTAATGTGACTTGATATTTAATATAACAACTGAAGAACTTTCTGGGATCCATCCAGCTATGCTTTAATCTTTTTAGCACCATTCCCAATTACGTTCTAAATTAAAGTCTTACATATACAGACACATATTTGCAAGTAGAGTGTTTAAGATGCCATGTCTGGAATATCATATATTTTTAACAAGAGATTCCACTCAATCCGTTTGCATTACTGATAACTGTGTTAGCAGGGTCATCCTTACTGATTTACTGCTTCATAAAAAGTAAATACTAATGTGAATTGATTTTGCAATTTGTGGATTTTTTGATGGAAGTACCTGAGAAGAGGAATTCTTCATAGAAATTTTTTACTTCATAAAAAATCAAAAATGTATTTTCCACAAAGAAACTGAACCAGCATGTTTCTTTTCAGGCAAATGCAACCTGAAAACAGAATATACTTTTCTTTAACTTAGCCATTTTATTTTGACTTAAACACTAGACTACTCCTCCTATTGGTGACTTGCTTTTTTAAAGAAGTTTCTGTTCAAACACTCAGATTCTTGTTTGGCTCAAATACATTATAACTAAATACAATATAACCATAAATCAGTGACTGTGCATGTGTGACTTTATTACTGAAACATTCATTTTAGCTGACATTTTCAACGAAGGCTGTGGGATTTCAGTGACCAAGTCCTTAACTAATCCACTTAAATCCCTTTGAAAATCCTACCATTAACTATTGATTTTTCCTAATGAATAATTTCTGAAAGTACGCATGTACTTCTCAAATGATATGTAATATAGCCCTTTGAAATATACTTTTCTTTGAGGAGGAGAACAACAGGTGATTTTCAAGTGATATTTGTTAACTATTCAAATAAACTAGTTGATTTTTTTATTATTTTAGGTACAATTCTAAGTTTTTTGCTACACATGTAGCAGTTTAACAACATATTTAATTAATTATCTTCTTGTGAGAAAAGTATAAAAAAACTCTTGTAAGAAAAGTATGAATTATTAAAAGACAGCTATAAAAATGACTATACTTATATCTGGCAATATAATTTAGCACAGCTTCTATTTATCATTCTCCCTAAAATGCTTTATATATATTT
>NW_009200427.1:0-2583 GCF_000690835.1 Fulmarus glacialis
TATATATTTATTATTTTTAAAAATGCCTTCTGTGCCCCCTCCTTCCAAAAGGAAAAAGCAACAAATGAGCCAAATAAGGTTTCTGATGAGACCTGCCTAAGCCTGCTCCACTCTACTCCCTTCTGCAGCCCAAGTCCCCCATTTTCCATTCTGAACTGTACTTTGGTAATTTTTTTTTCCTTAGTAAGCAAAAAAAAAAAAAAGTAACAACTAGGTCTGAGAATTCAGAGGTAAATGAACGGTTCCCTAAAAAGATGATAAAAATGTCTATAGAAAAAAAACAACCCCAAACTACCTTGAATTTAAGATTAACCAAGAGTCTTCCTCACTATTACAGCTGGAATGCCATTTACAGGAATCCCCAGAGTACAAAAATCAGCAAAGTCACCCTTTACACGAACTGGAAAAGCTGTCCAAGTCGATCGTGCTATAAAAATAAAAGGTTCAACCAGGCCACTTGTCGCGTTTCTGAGCAAAGGACCGCAATCTCGCCAGCGCTCAGAAATCAAACAGGTAATAAATTAGGTTATAAAAAAATAAAATTAAAAAAAAAAACCACACAGCTCCCAAATTGCAACACGGGTTTCAAATGAAAATCCGGGGTTTATTTCACAAGTTGCTAAAATCTAAGTACAATAGTCATTTTCATTATTACTGTATTATAAAATCTTGTAGTCGCAACGTCTCAAAGAAAGGTTATATGGCTTGCAAGAACCAACGCTGCTCTAACCCTCTCCCCAGGAGAGGGGGGAAGCAAGCAGCATCTGAGCAATGTCAAACCAGCTCATGCAGCAGTTTGCGGCGAAGCAGTGGAGGGTCGGGGAAACGGGACACGATGCCGGGTACTCCACCTGAATGATACCGGTTTACAGGTTAGACCGTCGAGCAGCACGTTCAGTCTCTTGTTCTGAGGGAGCTTTAAGTAAAATGGTCTTTTTCCAGGAGATAGGTGACTTCGGACAGCTCTGCGGCAGAACTAATAGCCCTTACGGAAGCAGGAATCCCAAACAGGACAGCAGTAGAAATAAACCAAAGATTTGTTCTTAAAAGCGTGTCTAACACCCCCCCTTCACAATTCCCAAACGATTTAACCTTTAGGGCATAACACCATTATGTGACTATTCCATCTAATTGAGCTTTTCTGTTTGCTGGGTTTTTTCGTTTTTTTTTTTCTGCAAGAAGGGGAACATACAGATGGGGAGAAGGAGATTTGGAAAGATTGCAGCAAGTCTTTTAACAACTACCTAAACCTAGCATGGAACCTTAACTAGCCCAGTTCAACACTACTCAACCGAATATGCAGTTTTGACTACAAAGGAAGAAGCAATTCTTCTGGCATTTAACACATGTATACCACTTAAGTCTTTTCCTGGTGCATTTATCTAAAACACATATGCAATAAATGTATCCTCTAAATTACCTGCAACACTCCAAGAACCACAGATTAAAAACAATGTCAAAACTGGTTTGAATCCCGACAGCCAAATATCCTTGTAATATCTTCTGTTCACTTACAAAGCCTTCAAAATAATTCTACCCCAATACTTAAGATAATATTTGTGGGTTTTATTCTACATTAAATGAAAACAGGTTGCTGTCTAGCATTGCTGAGGGAACAACATTTGTAAGACAGTATGTGCAGACCCATTTTTATTTTCAGTTCCAAAACTTGAAATAAGTCTTCTCAATTATTTTAAGCCTTATTTTAAGTCCCCCCTATCCATCGTGCTGAAACTAAAATTTACAAGCTGCCGTACTGAACTGGCGGTATCCAAAAAGGTTTTGACATAGCTTTTAACACAGGCAAGTTTAATACTTCTGCCCCTCCTTCCATTCCCCTTTTTTTCCAGCATCAGCTGAAGCTAAAGCTACCCCAACACTGGAAAAAAACTGTGAAGTTGTCCAGGCTTCAAAAAGGTATTTGAACTTTAGTTTGAGAAGTTTTGCTTGTTCTTTTTAAACAAATGCACTCTTCCCAGGTGACTTAACAGTGCTAGACATTTGCATCAATGATGAGATAATGCAGGCGTTTTTCAGAAGAGAGAAAAAAAAACCCCAAAAAACTTCACACAGGTAAGGAACTGAAACTTTTTCATAATATTTCAAAGTGCAAAAATAAAATGCACTCAATTTCTCTCTCCACATCTCCCAATCCAAAATAACTTGGAATGAAAAGAAAAATTAAAACCTCAAACCAATTCCTCTCATCCCCTTTTAGCTCTTAATATACATTTGTAAAACAAACAAAAAACAAAGTCAAATTGAAATTCTAGGGCTTTATACAGCAACAAATACCATTTTGCAAAACTAGGTTTTCTATACTACTGAACAGTTTTCAAAGTATCTAAATATTGATATTCACACAACAGAAGAGGGGCTAAAATGAATGAGTTTTCTTTTTCACTATGCAATAGTTAGATCTGAAGGGGGACAACCCTATACAGTTACTGGTTTAAAGTTAGATCTAACAGCAATTGCTAAGAAAATAGATTCAGCATAGACTGAATAGTAACCCCTCCCCCCTTTTCTTTTATATATAGATATATAGATATATATATATAATTTTGCAAATAATTCTTATCA
>NW_009200428.1:0-5065 GCF_000690835.1 Fulmarus glacialis
CCCCCTCCCCCGCCTCTCTCCCCCCTTTTCTGTCACCTTTTTTTTTTTCTTTCTTTTGGAGTAGCTTTCATCATCGAGTTGATGTATGTTGTCGGTTAGACTCTCCACTAACAGAGCTCTGCATGCAAGCCTATTGCAGTCTCCTTTGCACAGCAGAAGAGAACTGGGCTGTGAGAACATTTTCCTCTGGGCAGTAGTTGGGTGTTTTCTAAAGGTCAGCAGAAAAGTTAGTTAGGGTTGAGAAAAAGAGAAAGAATAGAGTAAGTTGGAGTGGGGGTGAAATGATGTTTTCAAAGGAAAGGCGTCATCCTAAAGCTTTTAGTATTATTTTCTCACGTATAGAGACTTTTGCCCTTTTTTTTTTTCACTACTTTCAGCCAGCTCAAGGCCTTAATTTTTTTTCCAAGTTTTGTAGCATTCTTCATGCTCTTTAGATAACTGCTTTTTATACTCAGTGTCTGGTGTCTGGGGGAGAAATAGTATTACATTTTCTACAGTGGCTCTAGAACCTATTTTCAGGGATTGTTATTTGTTGTCTTCATCATGAAATGCATATGGAAGAATAGAAATGGAACATTACTAATCTGAATTAAAGAAATTCTGTCACAAGTACTGAAATAATCTAAGACATGACTAAGGACAGCCTCCCTTAGTGTATGCTAAGGCAAATAGGGGAAACAAGTCTTACATGGTCTCTATTGAGCAGAAGTGCAAACATACTGTCTTGCACAAACTCTTACCTCTTGGCTACTGTAATTCCTTTGTTTATACCAAACAGTTTGATCTTCTCATCTGTTTTCAGAATAATTAGAGCTCCCTGACTTACAATGCAAATTTTCCTTTATCTTTCTCTTTTATGGGATTTTAGTCCTCCTATATTTGAGCTTTTGTGGTTTTTTTCTTCTGAATAGAAGGCAAGAAATGCTATTGTAAAATATAAAAATATGAGCCCATGTTCCAGAGACGCATGCGCACATACACATGGAGGACACTAACATAGCTGGCCACGCAGACTATCACAGACAGGGCACTGACTTTAGCAGCAGCCCCATGAACACCGACAGCACTCACATAAAGCAGCACAGTCCTGATCCTCCTTTCTGGCTGATCAGGACTGAAGTGGAAACTCACGCACACCCTCACTCTCTAGATTCACAAACACATACACAGTCATGGATCCCTCAAACATCCACATAGACTCTCAGCCCATGACTGGACCCTGGGCTCCTCACCTGGCATGCAGGTCTCCTGCTTGCCAGCTAGTCTAGCTTGACGTTCACTAGCAAACAGATGCATGCACTTGCACACTTGTCTAACACTGATGTTGCACCCATGCAGTCACAGATCCCTCAACCATTAGCACAAAACCTAAATCCACCTAAAATCCATGCCCAGCCCCTGGCTTAGACCTTGTGCCTTTCCAGATGCTGGTCTCTTGCTTGCTGGCTAGTCCAGTCTGAGGTTTGTTAATGAATGACACATGCACACACACATTCCCAACTAAATTCACTCAGGAAAGATAAATACACCCAAGTCTCTCCAGTTGCTGGCACACAGGGCTATATGCTCTGTGACTCCCAGCTGCTTTTCCATTTGCTCACACTCATATATTGCAGCACTTACATAGGATAGAGAGGTTACACAGAAAAAAATAGTTAAGGATTTAATAGAAGGATAGGCTAGACTGCATGGATCTTATGCAGGATGCAATCAGATAAGCACAGTGACCTGCTTACATGTGATGGGCCCCCTTTACCCATCCACCTTCATTTTCCCATTCTTCTTCCTCCCTGATCCACCTGCTTCATTCCTTTTCCCTGCCTTTGGCCCTTCTCTTGAACATACCATAACAAGCTTTGCACAGTCCCACAAGCCCCCTCAAATATCCCAAAATACTAGTGTCAGTCTTGTTTCCCCCGTTATATCAGTGACAAATTCAGGCCAACTGTCTTCAAGGCAGTGCCTGAGCTGCTCCTCAAACAGCCCATCCCTCAGTGGCTGATGGCTTCCGGTCTTCATTGTCTCCACTGCCATCTGGTCCATAATGTCTGCGTGTTTGTGTGTGCTTAATTATTTAGTTTTCTTCTTATTTGTTATTCCTTTCATACTGAATAGTCCTTAACCAAATAACTTCATGAAACAGATGCTCTTTTATTCCACATAACCTTACAGCTTTGTTACAAGTTCTGCTGAAATTAAACACACCTGAGTGTCCACAAATGAAAAAAGAGTAAAATCTGAGTTTAAACCTATTTTTATTTTTAACATTGTGTGTGCACTTTGGTTAAAACATTTAACTTACTTGGAGTTAATTACATTTCCATAAAGTGAGTTAAGACGAAATGTTAAATTACTTTTGTTACAGGCTTCATATTTCTGATCTACAATGGCCTGATCAAATGTCTATTGAAAATAAATTGAAATACTGTGTTGATCTTACGAGTGCATGTATAATTTTCTATGCAAACTATTAATATCTCAGCCATACAACAGGAAGTCTGTATTAATATGCCACCTTATAAAATTTTTTTCATCTTGACAGAAATATAGGGTATACTGATTTGCGATAGTCACGACAAGTTCTATTTTCTTGTTTCTTTTTCTCTTCTAAGTTTGCAATTATAGTACACTTTCTTAAAGACCTTGGTAAATACTAACATGATATGTTTGTGGAATTTCTCAGTGATTGTCGTGGTTTAACCCCACGCAGCTGCTCACTCACACCCTCCCCCGCCTCCAGTGGGATGGGGGAGAGAATCGGGAGGGCACAAGAACCAGGACAGTGATGTATTCTCATTACAAAAAGATTTTATTGCATTTATGTTCAGACCTTTGAATACTATCTGCTACTTAGACAATGTTGGCATAGTGTAAGGATCTGAAGGCTTTTATTGCTTATCTTCATGGACAGAGTGTTTTAGTTTTCTCTTCTGTAATTAGAATCTTACAGGAGTTCTCTAAAATGAAACAAAGCAGTGAATCAAAGACCATAATAATGTTCTTAATGGAAACTTCGAACATCCTGCACTTTTCTGTGTATATCAACAGTGAGTCAAGCTGTCTGATTATTTTTAGGGACAAGGTCACCTCTTCCACACAACAGTATAGATCCCCACTGAAATAACTGAAGTCAAGACAATTACACCTATTTTAATCAAGAGGTATTTATAATCAGAATTAGGTTCTCCTGCATATAAAATAAAGATTAACTAATGGAAAGTCAGTTTGGCAGCATGTAGGAGAAGAGTGACACCCTGAGAAATTTGTCAGACCTTTGTCAGAAATTTATCAGAACCTTTGGACCTTTGAATGACAAAATCTAGCACAGTTCTACAAATATTCTATGGAAAAGTTTCCTCAAAAGGTAATTTCGGTTATACAAATGAATAAAAGACAAGTTTGAATAAAGAATTTTCAGAGTTTTTTGAATGCAAGTTTTGAATTCGGTTGCATTACAGTTCTTGTGATTGCTGTATATCATAATATAATCTATACAGTCTTCACGTTAATTCCTCATTAACCCTCTCCAAAAATTGATGAGAATCTTGTGCTTAAAAAAGCTCTATTCAATTTTACCTGTGTAACAGTATAAGTACTTTCCAGAATGACTGTGTTCCTATTTCTTGGAAAAATAAGTGGACATTTAGCTTTTATTGTAATAATTGGATAAAATTTACCTAAATGTTATTGAAATTGACATCCATTTGTTTTTGTTGTTGTTGTTGTTGCTGTTGTTTTTCCTCATTTCACTTATTTAGATCATCATTTTATTCTAAACCTAATTAGCTATTTTGCTAAATGCGGAATTCTTTCAGAAATAGTTTGCTTTATTTAGTTGTTAATATATTGTTTGGTTTACAAATGTGTGTTTCAAATTAGGTCTTTAGTAAGTAATAGAGCTATTATTAGTTGATTCATTCATTATGTGTGAGTAGAAAATAAGTTTCCAAGACCATTGCATATTAGTACACAAAGTTAGGATAATTACTGGCCATTTTGCTGCACGGTAAAGTATTTTCTTTTTAATTTATTTTTTAAAACACTCAAGGTATGTTTTCCAATAAAACATGCACTAGCCCGTACACCTAAAAGAAGCATATTAGTCTGCTTTCAGAAAATGCAGAATCAGTTTGTTACGGCAGAGAAATTTATTTTAGTTTAGCAACGTGACATCATGAAAAACTTTTTGATGTTTTGATGCCCTTAGTCATACAGATCAATTCATTCACTGAACAGATCATACTGAGATTATTTATAGAGAACATTATTACTTAAAAGAGTATATGCCTTTGTCATATATTAAGGTTTTGTGAGCTTTGCAGCTTTTGCACTCATTAAGTGTTTTGTTTGAACAAGACGGTAGCTTGAGCATATCACAAAATCACTTTTTCTTAAGTATTAAGTCACTAGGAATCTGCATGTTACTGTTTCCTATAATGATTCCAACTCACTACTGTGCAGAATAAAATTTTCCACTCTCTAGAGATGACCTACTTTTTTTTCCAAACCAGTTCTCGTTAGACTACTTAAAAACTCATTTTGTTGGATTGGTAGACTTGTAATAAGTAAGATTTGTATCACTGTGTTAGAAATCTGTCCACATTATTTATTACCAAACCAATCTGTGTGATATCTGCAGCCTTTATTGGATATTTAATATAATTTTTCAATTAACAAATGAAATATTGCACAGAGCTGGGTCTAGACTGATTTTTGTTTGGATCTTTATTTCTCTACTTTCCCAGATTATTTCAATAAAGGGCAGAATCCTATGGATAAATCCTAAAAATGGCAGAGAGATCCTTAATTCTCCTTAATATTAGGAGATTCTGTATGCAGAAAGGTGAGTGAATTTACATTAAATTATTATCTACATTGTATAATATAAAATTGTTACCTCAGATTATTAACAACTAGGGCCCCTCTCCTTCAGAATTCACTGGTAAAGAGTAAAACTAACAGAAATTAACTCACAGAACCATTTGTTTTAGAACGATCAGTGATTTCATAGGTTGTTTAAGGAAGGCCAAAAAAAAAAGAAATTATGATTAATAAAAAAGTAATT
>NW_009200429.1:0-8969 GCF_000690835.1 Fulmarus glacialis
GGGGGGCAGGAAATAAAATCAGTGGAATAACAAATACAACGGAAGTTTAAATCACTTGACTTGAAATTTGACACATACTAATATCTTGACAGAAGCTTCACACAATAGTACAACTCAGGATATAGAAATAAACATGCCCCACATATACATGCCTTGAACACCAGCCAAAACATCAGTTGTCTTGCAGATTCAAAAACTTTTGGGAGCAATCCTGCAAATGCTGACTGAGGTCAGTATCCCTAACACACCTACCTACTCGCAGAGGGCAGTTTGTAATTCAGCTGAGAATCGGTAGGTGAGTAGTTATGGGATTGGACCGAGTTTTTAGTTACCCACTATAGATATCCCTTTGAATCCTGAGAGCTGTTTAGCTGTAGTCTCAAAGCACCCCCGGTTGGGTAAGGCCTTTTGGGTCTGCCTGGGCCTTGTTTTGGATTCGGGTCTTCGCCTGCTCAGGTGATGTGGGCACGGCCCACACATGCAGTGCCCCGTGCAGGCATGAGCTGTGCCTCCAGGCACTTGCCTTCCACTCACACGGCTGTGAGAACACCCTCTCCAAGACAAGGGCAGTAGGCCAAGATCGGCTGAGCCCGGGGCGACCCCCTATCCCACCCCATGTTGGGGACAGGGGCGGTCCTTAAGGAATTGTCATCGTTCCTTAGGCCTACAGGCAGGGTCTCCTGGATCACCATCTTTGTGATCATGGCAGTGTTCTGGGTGAAAAACCTAGCTTCCATGCATGTGGCTCAGTACCCAAAAGTTGTACTCTTTCATCAAAATCTCTAAATTCTGAAGACAAATTAGGTGATGGTAAGAGGCAGCAAGTGAAACTGCTCCTCTTGCACAGGGTGAAAGCATGGTCATTACACTCCCGAGATGATCATCTCGTATTCCATCTCAGACAGAATGGGTTTGAGACCAAGGTCAAATCCTATGTTCTGATTATAAAAGCATAGGCAATGACTAGCCTAGTAGTTAGCCTTTTCATAGCTTCAGTTAAATATCTAGCATATAAGGTCGAGCTTGTGAACATGCTGTGTTCAGTCTGTACTTGGGTACAGATTTCTAGAAGGAACCCCAAGTGCAAAAGTTAAGCGTGCAAGGCTACATGTCATCAGCTGCTATTCCAATATTGCTGCTGACCCTGGGTAATTCATCATCTTTGACAATACAAAATGCATACAAGCTGTGAGCTCCAAGAAAGAATCTGGATTTTTATATCTATAAAAATCCCCAGCAACTGTGCATATATTTTTAAAAAAACAAATACTTTAAGGGTTTAAATTCACGTCTTTGAAAGTAGGTTGGCAAAAAGCAAGACAGTATCTACCTTGGCTTTTATGCTCAAGATGCAAATATCTCTCAAATTGGGCTCTTCTGTTTCTACATACAACTCTTTTTGTTTGAACAAAGATTGGTTAACCCATCCTGATAACTAATTCAAAGACCTGCCATTATGACATACATAAAGCACTCCAAAGCTAAATGAACTATTATTCTGGAGCAAATACTCCCATTGCTTACGTATACATGGTACCCAGTTCTGTCCTCATGGGGAGCTGGCAGATCACAAGGATATTTTACGCCACTTTATTAAATTCTGAAGAAAACAAGTTTGCAAAGTGTTCTTTCCCCTGTATGAAATAACATAATCTCAAGCAAAGAAGAGACAGGCATCTTACCCTTCTTTGCTTCCCTTAAGCTAATTTTAGTATTTTTTCATATAAATTCATTGTTGATTAAGGATTATGACCACTACCTTTCATGGGGCAACTCAGTTGCTGGCAGATCTGTTCCTAGATCTAGACATATTTGGTGAACTGACCTGGTTATTGTAAACTTTCCCCTGACTTTTGCATATTTTGCATAAATTCTTACCACTTAGGATTTCTATTACTCTCTGCAGCTTAAATACGATGCACTGGAAGCTCATGAGACTATGTGCTCCCATTTGATTTCAAGCCAGCAAGCAAGAACAAAAAGACTCTGTTATGAGCAGCGTATTATACAGTTATGTATCTATTACTCCGTATGGATAAAAATAACACATATACATTTTTGGAAAGATACTAGTGATGGTTATTAATGATACAGCCAATTGACACCCAGCCTGACTGCCTCCCTTGGTCTTAGCAGAATTTGAAAACAACAACAAGGTAGACTGAAACAAACCTGTGGATGTTTTAAGTATTTTAAATCATTGTTTAACAAAAAAATTAAGCTTTGTTGGCTGGCGGGATTCAATGCCTGGGTTCATTTTCCAGGTTGTATGCTTCCTTTCAACCCCTATAGGAGCCAAAGTAATATGACAGATGGAACTGGTGGTGAAAAAAGTAAGGATTCACAGGCAATCTGTCAGAAATAAGACATTTCAAAAGAAAGTCAACACCCATCATTATAGCAGAAAGCAGGTGAGGAAAAAAAAAAAAAAAGGAGGAGGGAAGGTTCACAACTGGGCTGTGAACCCGAAATTTAGTGGAGAATATGAGGAAATTACATTGGTTTCTACTATAGGAGCACAAGAGAATAACTTTCACATTTATTTCTTGACGCTATTGTTAAATGCATTAAAGGTAGCTGTGCAGGCAATTAGTAAGAATCCAACCCAGAATACAGACTGATCAGCCAAGCTGACTGCATACAGTTAGTTTGCGTAGAGCTGCTTGTGAAAAAGGAAAGTCAAAGCTATCCAAACATGGCTCTATCTTAGCATGAAGTTTACAAAAATTAAAACATAAAACCTCTGCATCTTGCTAGCTCTCTGCTGCTCTTAAGAAATAATTTTAAAGTACTCTTAAAGTCCCCTTGCAGTTCTAAAGTTGAAAAATAAAGTGACTTTTGGTATGTACAAAAGCACTAACAGAGACAGCAGAAACAAAATGCCCACTGATAACACCAAACGATGTGCACCACACATCGGAAAGATGATGGCAGACAAAGGTTAGATGACAGTAACTTCCAACACTTTTCATTCCTTAAAATGATATATTGCTGTCTGCTCATATTCCACAGTGGCCTCATACCAACATACACTGCTTGTTTTCCAACTACTTTCAAATCCCACGCATTCCAGCTAACGACATTGATACCCCAATGGACTTACTCAACAGTACTGCATTTGCAAAATATACTTTTATTTTATTTTCTTTTTTTTATTTTTCTCGCTCTCTTTTTTTTTTTTTTTTTTTTTGCCCCCTCTCAGGAGGCAGATACAAGAGCCTGCATTTTTATATTCTGAATGAAGAACTCAATTTCCACACTGAAACCATTTCTCAGGCTGAAGTTCTGTATTCACTTCAGTAGCTGCGCTAAGCATAAAACAGGAGATCAAAGTGAGAGGGTCACTAGAGCAAGCTAAAGCAGGAAGTCTGAGTTCAGTTCACAGGGATGGTACTACAAGACTCTGACCAACTCACCCAGAAAAGCAGAATGTTCCTGCCCTGTGACCATGACATTACAGTGAAACATTTTAGCAGGCCCCGAGGATATTTCAGAAGGTGTGCAACCGCATCAGAGTGCACTGATGGGAGCCAGAACATACACTGAAAAACATGGACGGTCAGACACTCCTACCTTGAATGGGCCTTACAGGGATTTGCTTTGCAAAAATATAACACCATACTTCTCCAAACAAACAACTAACAGAAAAAAGAAACAGAAAATAAGGTGTGGAGCAAGGTAATTTTGTGCTTTCTCTTGCCCCAAGGCAAGATCAACTGCATGTATGTCATCTTGACTGGCAGGATGGAGACAATGCTGTTAGTCAGCTTTTATGAACCACTCCACAAGAAGTTGTGCCTGTTCACAATTATTTTCTCATCCCAAAAAACACCACCTCATTTCTCACTGAATGTATCCAACTTCAGCTTCAAAAGTTAAAGGCTTACTAAAGCCTTTTTTCTGATGAATAAAAGAGCAGTCTGTAGCTTGTTTTTAACTATTTTTCCTTATTTTGGATAAACCAAGAAGTTGGAGCCTCTCTAATCTCCCACTATATGACTTATCAGGTGGACAAGCATTCTTTTAGCTCTTCGAACCCTTCCTACTTTTCCAACATCCTTTTTGAAATGAGGCCACAGCTTTCCAACACCATGCTGTAATCCCACACACCAAGGTTGCCTGCCCACCCTCATCCAAGTTAGCCACCTCCCTGCTGTTGCTGGCATATCTTATGATAGCAGAAAATAGGCTAAGATACTTTATAGCCACAACTTTGCAAGAGGAATAGATGTTCTGTCACTACCTTTTCTTAGGACACCACCTGTAAATCAAGCTCTTTCTATATGTGTTATGGCTCCAGCAGAAATAAGCAACGGGCTTGATGCAGAAATTAACTGAGAGAGGTGCCTTAATTGGTGTTTGTCAGATCAGCCTGACCTTCCGTAAATAGGTGTGATGCTGAACTTGAGGTCAGCCCCTGAGAAAGCAATGCAGCCATGTCACCTGGTAGTGTACTGCTGTGGCAAAATCTTCCCTTAGAAAGTCCATGACTCAATCAGCCACTTAACCTCACTTCTTCTCAAGTGAAGAGGAAACCTCTCGTTATCGTCACTTGTACAGGTTAAAGCTGAGGGGCACAGTTCTCCTGCAGATGTTGCAAGTGCTGTACCGAGTGACCCGGTGACATGGAGATGTAGCAAACTGCTGTGAGCAGAACGAGCAGAGCTCACCTGGGAATGGGTGGAAGAAAGGATGAGAGGCAAATGCTTCATGTCTCCCTGGGGCACAGTTTAGTGAGTCAGTGAAGCCTCCGGTCCCCTGGCCCTAGCAATATTCTCAGTACAAATGGCATCGTTCCCTTTCAAGTTTTGTGCCCACCACCTTTGCGCTTAGATGAAACATCTCTCAGGGTCATCCTTTGCCTCCCCGGTCAGGTGTTACAGTGGTTCCCTGTGAGGCAGCAATGAAGGACTCCCAGGATCAAAGGGAGGAGAGGGAAAGCAGAAAATGACATCTGCCTTTTCTCTCTCTTTCCTTTCTCTCCAGTTTTTTTATCCTCATGTACTTTCTTGTGCTCACAGTGCCCTTCATTTCACTTCCCAGTTGGCTATTTCTCTTCCCCACTGCCTGACAGGAATTCAGTCTGTTGGCCTCCAAAGTAGAGAAAATATTAACTGCTCAAAATTCTAGGGATTATCTTGGAGCTCCTGGGACTGCAGAAAATATCCTTTTCCAAAGCAGTGCTTTCAGTGAGACCCTCAGCCCTCTTCCAAGAATAGTAAATGCCTTAAAGTCTGGATACTGGGTTCACTTTCAGAGGTAATTAAAACTGACTCTCAGCTAAACTCTCTCCATGGATCTGGAGATGAATACATGTAAAATCAAAATAAGGTATTTGTTGTGTTTGCTCACCCTTTGTGCCTCTTCTGTAAAGTAGTAGAAAGAGCCTGGCCTATTCGGTACAGTTTCATAGGACACAAGTAAGAACACAGCATTAACTTTCACCAAAAGGCACATATTACAGGGGGCTTTCAGGTCTTTCTAATGTTGAAGTTACTGGTAAACACTACACCCATATGCGAAAGCCATACGTAGGCCTCAGCATCGAGCCTGAAGTTAACACAGACTATCGAGTGACTCCTGTCTATTGTGCTGCTGCTGCTACATCAGATAGGGGCAGGGGGGAGAGGAGGTTTGGATAATTCCTATTCTGGCTTCAAAAAACTAATTAAGACCCTACCGCAGAATGATCTTATTTGCTAGGAACTATTTCTTGTGAGCGGTACCAAGAGTACTGTATGGTTGCTTTCCTTTATAGCTGCAGTGCTGATGCACTAAAAGAAGCAATGGAAATTTTGTGCAACAAAATGAAGGAGTTGATTTTACTTTGATTTCCTTTCTTACACTGCACAGTTTCAAAATTTAAGGCTTTGGTTTCCTAGAGAAACTTGGAGAATGAAAATAACACCTAGCTTATTTAAAAAAGAAAAAAAATAGTAATAATAAAAAATAGTCTATTCTGATCTTGTTTGAATCAAACAGGGCCAGTAGATAAATATTTGAATATATGACTGAAATTTTGCCATCTTCATTTTTTCAGTCGGTTTCTGTCCATGTGTCACTATACAGCTAAGACAGTGCTGACTGAGTTATTAGCAACAGAAGCACCATTTGGTGAATTTTTACTCCCTTTTAGGAATGCAAAGCATGTAAACAAATTGCATGCTTGGATTTTTTTTAAACAAATTTTTGTGGGTGAATGTCTTCAGGATAAGATTCATCTCTAAGCAGATCCTAACAGAAACGATAGATAGAACTTTAACGGTGTTTCTATATTTAGTCGGCACTGTAATACGTTCATGTAGCAACCAGCTTTATCGCTATTCACAGTCACATACGTAATTCTGTGAATCTAGCACATCATGGATTAAAATTTTATAGTAAATCATTATACTCATAATTCAGTCTATGCCTTTAGCTGCACTAGTCACCCAGGCCAAGAACACTTGCAAAGCTCGGTGATCCAAGTAGCTCAACAGCCTTGCACAAACTACAAAACGATAACTGCAGCAAGCAATGGAGTGTGGCGGGGCCACAGCGGGGCTCCTTCAAGCTGGAAGAAGATGGCTGTGGAATAGGTAATGCGGATACACAGCTTCGGGGACCTGCGCTATCCTTGTTTCATGACATTGTACTGTGCCACATATTGACACAACTGACTGCTTGAAGGTAGCTTGGGGATTTCTGACACAGTGCTGCACTGCACCATGGAGTCATGATTGTAATGTGTACTATGACTCAAAAAGGGCTGGGAGAGAATATTTGCACTGAAATTGGACTTTCTGTGATTATCTACGCTATATATATTAAAAAAAAAAACACCTTAAACTTGTCCATTTAAATATGAAAAGCAAAAGCAAGTAAATTAAAAATATCAAAACCACCAATTCCTGAAACAAATTCCTGAAACTTCTTAATTAGAAGTGTACATATTTGTAAGTTGTTATTCATTTCAGCTCTGAGAAAACACACAAATATGTTGTTGTCTGCCTTAATATTAGTGGGCTTTCTAGAGAGGTTTTGCATTCATGGTCTAATAACAGCAGCTCTGATTTTTGTACTCACAATAGAACAGACTTTTCAGTTCTGTCAGACATGACTTAGTTATGAATTACTGGACTTGACACCAGTTATTTACAGTTGGAGCTTGAAGAAGGTGACCTTTCCCTTTCCTAGGAAATGCTCTGTTCCTGTGAGAAGTGCATGAAGAGCTGCACTCCTTAACAAATCCAGCCACACGTATGTACGAGAGAATCATCCACAGAAGACAATTTATCACCTTCTATACTTTCTTTGATGCAGAAGTCTGCCAGAACTCGATAAAGGCATGCAATAAATATATATTTCCCTCTGGTATTAGACATACTTAATCTATACTTTCAATTAAAATCAGATTAAGACCTTACCATTCAGTATTACTTGTATTTCCCAATACATAGATTTGAATTTGTGGAATCACCTGTGTTTTTCATTCACGAAAATTGCCTTTATCCTAGAGGAGTAGAATTCATCTCTCCTAACTTCAGTTTAAGCATCTAGTCTAGCCTTATCTAATCAAGTTGCTTTGCTCCCTCTATAGTCAAAGGCCAGTGATGGAGCCCTTCAGAAGGCAAACCATCTGAGATGCCCACCTTGGGACAGGATGACTTGCCTTTGGGAGGATGCAGGATGACTGGTTAAAACCAGTTGCCTAAACTCAGGAAAGATGAATCCTACCCAAATTGTTCAGAAACACCATGGAGCCATTTATATGTCTTAAGCTATCAGTGACATCAACAGTCAACAATATCCAATATTGTGACTGCAAGATAAAATGAAGTGATAATGACGCAAAATGCGACCTTGAGGTAAAAATGAAGTCAGGTATAAAAAAAATTGCAAACAAATATTCCTGCATCTAAGTTATTTTAAGTGACTGTTGATTTCTGAAGCCTAATGTAAGGGGGGAAACGTTAGGTAGGCTTTCCAGGCTTAAACCCCACTGCAGATTTATGCTGTTTAGAGTTCATCCTGTTGGACACACAAAAGCTAAATTGCTCAAGAAAAAACAACACTGATGAGCAAAAATGCACCAAAGAAATATCTCTGCAACCACGACGGCAAACAGACATTAACACCAGACCCCCTTTGCCTGCTCAGATGTGGAGCATGCTTACCATGCCAACAGAGAAAAATCCACAAGTATGACAGGGCCCTTGACCACATCAGCAGGTTGAACTGCAATCGCAGTTTTCCTTTCAGTAAGATAGCTTCTCACCAGCTTCCTGGCAGACAATCAAAACACTGTGTAAATGATGCTTTAAGGGAGAGATCTGAGGCACCCAGGAGCTGATGGAAAAGAAAAAAAAAGTCATTTGTTCTTCAATGGAGAAGGGAGGAACCCTCTTCTGCTGATCCACATAGCCACCACACTGCTTTATATAGAGAAATTCTATTTATATTGAGTCACCCCCCGGGACTTCACAGCTATGGATAGCAGAAGACATACTGTGTTTGACCCTATTTTTCATAGCTCTTGTCTTTCATAAGACAAGTGTTTATGGGATAAGATTTCGCACAATTAGTTTCGGCCTTCAGGCTACTTGTTGTTGGGTGGTTGTTTTTAAGTTTGAGCCAAACAGTGCAAAACATTTTGTTGCCTAGATATTTTTTTCCCCCTCTGAGCAGGAGCCAGATATAGCAGCAGGGGCTCTGCACTGGGAGTCAATTAACATGAGTTCTCTTCAAGAAGAAAAATCTGATGGCTAACAGCAATAGTTTGGGCTTGCTGACTGAGAGTTTCTCTATGTTTCCTCCCCCAAGTTACAACTAATTTAGAATCCAGCAATACATGTTCCAGTTATTTTTCCAGCAAACTGTTTTTCAAGACTTACTTTCACTTCTTATAACCTGTCTTTTCACACAGCTGTAGAGATCTGGTTGGCAAAACAGGACAAAACCAAACAAGTAAACAAAAAACCCGGGGGGCG
>NW_009200429.1:9004-16327 GCF_000690835.1 Fulmarus glacialis
GGGAAACCAAGGAAAAGGGAATATCCTTAAGAGGGAAGTTTATCAGTTGTATAGTTTTCAACAAAAGTTGGCCAAAATTTAAAATTCAGGGAAGCATTAGTCATATCCACACTCAGCTTCATTATTTCTCTACAATTCTTCATGGCTAAAGCTGTGCCCTGTCTCCCTTGTGGGTCTGTTTTCAAAATCATGAATAACAGTTTAGAAGTGGGTTTCATCCAAATTTCCTCCCCCACTTTGCACTTTCAATTTGATCTAGAAGTATTCTTGGTTGAAAGTGCTCTATAAAAGTCTCAATCATAGAGTGACTGGCATTATCTTTCTTAAGTGTAAGATTAAGTTGTTTGAAATTTCCTCCCCCAAGTGTCATCGTTTCCTTTTTGAAAGGGAACAGAAACTGCGTCTGTGGGAAATCCACCTTCCAAGTTGTCTTAGAGTCATAACACCTAAAAGCTTGGACTGATGCAGTCCTGGATAGGCAAACACAATGGAAAACGAGTTTTCACTAGAACATCAGATCAAATTGCCTTGAATTAATATTTTAAGACTGACAAACTGGAAATTCCTTCTTTAAAAAAAAAAAAATCCCTCCCTCTCTCCCACCTCCCAGCAGCTCCAGCAATTATGTTGGGGCTTTAGATACAGAGCTTCAGAGCTTCAGTCATGTTGAAAACTAGCCATTTATTCAAACAGGTTTGCCCATCAGAATTTTTCTAGTGCCTCATACAAATTTAGTTCTCACTCTATCACTGTTTAATTTCCTTAATAGCCTCTTATGATGGATATGCCAATGAAATTAAAGTCAAGAACTTCAGAGCAGCTTTCGTTGCTATTTTTCTAAAAGGCTCAAGAACATTTGGAGATCCTGTGATGTGGTAAAGGGTACAGCTGGTTCGTGATTGAAATCAATTATAAAAGAAATACAAACACATTTGATTTTCTGATAGCCTGATTTTTATTAAAATTTTCTAATCTAGATATCCGACTTAAATCCTAGTCCTTGAATATTCTGCATGCTGACAAGGGAGTAGGTGTTACAGTGTGTTAAGCTCTCCTGTATACCAAGCACAGGACAGTAAGAGGCAGTACCTAAACGCAGAAAGATGAGTATATGAAGGCAGTACCTAAACACAGAAAGATGAGTATATGAAGAGGATAATATGTAACTGATACCTTCTTTCCCCAATTTTGGGACTCCAAGGACATGAGAGGAGGACATGAGCCCCAACTCATCAAATTAAGAGGATTTACTTACATTCTGTCTATTCTCTTATGCTATCTCTTTAATAAACTTAAACTTCAACAGTTTTGGAACCTGCTAGTGGTTGATTCAGCTTCCACTGAAGCCAAAGACGGACTCTGGTGCACATTTGCTATAGCCATACACTTTTGGCTGTAGGAACAGCCTGGGAGGGATTTGCTGTATAGGCTGACTGTGATTCTCTAACATGCAGCAGCTCTTTTGCTCCAAGAAGCAAAAGAAAGCAGTAATAGAGGGGCTGAGGCTCCTCAAGGTTCAGAGAAAGAAATCTCCTTTGTACAGAAAATACCTTCTGCAGTTATCTATGATCTGGAAGGAAAACCTCCTGCTTGTGTCAGAAGCGCTCAAATATATTGGTGAATTGTTTTATCAGAGATGTCTCTCTCGACCTTTGAAATTACAAATAATTGAATCTTGCAATTAGGGAAGACAGTACCACCTCACCTGCAACTGTGTGTTTTATAGCACACATCATCTGAAAGTATTTTTAGATCAAATTGGAAGTGCAGTGAAAGCCTGAAGCTGACCAGAATCATAATGCAATGGAAAACCTTACACAGACACCTGTTTCAAAGCGATTCCTGGCTCAATTGGCAGATCAAAGAGTGTCAGCTACTGCTGATAAACTCAGATAAGCCCCTGGAATTCTGGATGCTTTGCAGATCCCAAACCTCTTAACACGAGAGGCTCACTTATCACAGTTTCTTTTGGGTCTCCTGAAATTATCTCACAAAATTTCACAGTGCATAAAAGAGGATAGCTTCGGAACGAGCGCTGCGTTCCTTTTCTCCAGGCCAGCATGCTCCCTCTCACAGGCTCGTCTCCCAGGTGCTCAGTAAAGTAAATTAAAGAATAAATTGAATGGTTGTTCTTATTTTTATTTCCCCAAGAATTAGTGAAACATCAGCTAGAATATATACAGACACAGATAGCTAGAATGAGTGTAATTTCTGTGAAGTAATTTCTGTGTCTCTCTCTTTCTGTCACATACACGTACACTATTTCCTTCCTGATGACAAGACTGACCAGAGTGCTGATCAGCCACATCGCCGATATTGACAGTGACAAATCCCTTTCACAGCTCAGAACCTTAAATAAATTCTCCCAAGTCACTGGCAGACACTCTCCGCCTTGCCCTGTCACTCATAGTGAAGGCTGAAAGGATGATTAGAAATTAAGCAGAGGTATCCTGGAATGGAAAAATCTTGCTTGATGGGGAATAAGTCAAAACTATAAAGTGTATTTAATTTCTCCTTTTTCCTCCTTCAGTTTTAATTAGGATTAAAATGTCTCTAGCAGATATTTTGGGATTACTTTCATTTTCTTACAGTGTGTATGAGCTTATCTGCTTCACATTATCCTAAATAATACTGGAGAATTTACTACCAGAAATAAAACTGTTGGAAGGCAAATACATCCCAAGCGAAAAATCCATGGCTCCCTTCATTTCCCCACCCCCTCCAGAACACATGCATATCAAAAGTTTGTGCCAAAAAAACAACCCTAACATCCACATCCTCTCCCACAAACATATTTTCATTTGATTGTAATGAGCCCTGTTTCTGAGGCAAATGGCAAGGAAAAGTGATTGTAAGAAGCAGAAGCTCTCTTCCTCTCAGGTGAAATCTGGGCTGGTCAGACCATGTCAGGGGTTTATGGATTGCATTCAGTACTTCTCAGAACTAGGCACATTGCCTCTCAATAACATCTAATGCTTTATTATAGAACAAGGAAAAAAAAATCAGGTCACCATGAAGAAGAACCAAGTCCAACCTCAACCCAAGGTTCACAGACTTTTTACTTGCACAGCCATTCAGGTAACTCCTTTCTCCCCGCCACCCTTATGTTTTATGTCCCTCTCCTAACAGATTCTGCTTGGCCATTGGTGCTCTTCACAGTATGTGGGTCCGGGACACCATTTAAGACCCAAAACTTTGGGCCCCAACCTTGGAATAACAAGCAGCAGTATTGGATTCTAGCAACAAACGGGACTAAGCCTAGAGGGGCTGTGACATGAACCAGCAACAGCCACAAGCACATCTCCACACAGAAGAGCACTCTGGCTACGATGAAACAGAAGTGCTGAGCAGCAGAAAGGGAAAGAAAAAAGGAAAAGTTTGGAAGCAACAGTCTATGTTTGCACAAACGAAGAAAGGAGAATTTTATTATAAACCTGTGGGAGTGACACTTCATTTTAGATAGTCTTCACAGCTGGGTGTAACTGTCATATGCTGACAGCACCTTGAATTAACTCTAGGAGAGTACAAGGCTGTAAGTGACATTAATATTTGCCTTCAGGAGCTTTTAATCTGCCACAATTATACAAAAGGTCCACAATAGGAATTGGTCTTGCTCTGGAACCTTTAAGGAAGGTTGGGGCTATGCCCCAGACTAGCCGTGTATGCTGCGTGGATTGCATGCCTGACAGGGACCATGCTTGCAGTGTCCCTTCCAAAGCACAGGTGACTCCATATACCCCAGTCAGCTAAGACGTGCTCATCCTGTCCTGTCTGACAGAGACGTATATTTAGCGGGCAGGACTCAATCAAGGGGTGGAAGTTACATTGAGTCAAGTAGGAATGTCGTCAGAGTGGCTCCAAAGAATGTTTATCAATATGGTGATAGGTGCTTTATATTTATGTCGCTGGTGGATTTCAGCGGGATCAATGTCTAGAGGCAGTCAGTATAGTGACAGCTATAAAGCAGCGTAGGCAGAGACAACTCTTTGGTCCTCTCAAAGACAGAAAGGGCTCCGAAGATCTTTGAGACGCCTTCACACTTGAGGGTAACTCAATAAACTTGTTTGGCAAGATAAGACCAAGCACAACAGGTGTATAGTATGTGACGATGTGCTTTGATGCAAGATACTAAACCAAATGGAAAAATGAGTCTACTCCAATGTGACAAGTTCCATGTTTCTCTAGATTCATCATTTTAATAAGTAAGATTAACTTTTCAGAGCACGTTGTCTAGAATTTGTCATGATGACTGATGATGCTTCTGTTGATTTCATAACAAATTTTGCATTTAAAAACCATTTTATAATCTCTTGTGCCAACTCTGGAGCTATATATTTACCTACCCAGCTACAGCTAATCTTTGGGCAGCTGCAGCCCCAAGAACTGAGGCTAGTTTCCCCAAAGGAACGCATCCAACTGAGTTATTTTGAAAATATTTCTCCACATTTGTGGGCAAACCAGATCTGCTGGTTGGATTGTCTGCATGCAGCAAATCAGTTTCGTGAAGCTCAGGCTGGTCCAAGCCTTTCTGCAAGGAACATCTTAGAACAAACAGAAGGACAGAGGGAGGGAAGATTCAGTGTTTATCTTTCCAGGTAAAGAGTAGAAAGTTTTTTAATTGATAAAACTTCTGTTACAAGAACACACAGTATATCCTAGTGCTGTTGGATATTAAAGTCCAGTCTTTTATGCAGTAAGACTTTGCTCCCTGACAATCACACTACTTTTTTTCCTCTTCGTCTTTCAGTAAGGTACATTAAAACAGCTTGCAACTGCAGAAATCCATTTTAAGAATATTGCACAAGACTCAAAAGGGGGAGACTGAAGAGGAGATGGTGAGATAATGGAAGAAGGTGTCTGAATTGGGAGGGAGTAGAATCTAGCCACTGCAAAAACATTAATAATAATATTTACACAGCAGAGGTGAATTCCCTTGGACATTCTCTTTATTGTAAATTAACCTTTTAAGCAGGAATTTAGATGATGCGCTGCTGATCTCATTTGCCCTGAAAAATCCCAGTACAACTACGTAACAACTCTTTGGTTGCTCACTATAGCTGATGCTGGCAAAAGCTCAAGCACTGAAAAACCCAGACAAGATGCTTTTTGATCTCTCAACACATGTGTTCACCACAAGTGTGTTTAACTGTGGTATGTTCCCAGTAAAAATCTCATTAACCTAAATGCTAGCAGGAGAGGTCTGTTTGGAAGCTTCCAGTACATTGGCTGTTTTCCTCAGGATGGAAAATTTCCAGTTGTGAACGTGTGGCCAGTACTATTTAAAAATATCAAAGTGATTATATCATCAGCGTGAGATGTCTCTGTTGTCCCTAGGTCCTCCTCCTAACCAATGAGAGCATCACAAACGAGATATTTACTGTGAAAGTCACACACAGTCCTGGAGGAAAGCAACTTGCCAACAGGCTCCTGAATAGAGGAGCAGTTGAACAACAAAGACTCTCAAGAAATATCTGCCATCAAGCCATGGCTCCCCAGTGGCACATCTCTGCTACAGCTATTTACATCCTGTGTTTCTGCAAGGTCAGATGCAGGAAAGTTAAATTAATTTGACTTGAAGCTCTTCTTTAGTCTAGGATCACACTTAATTACCTTAAAATGAAGGAAGCTAGTAATCATATGTTAGGATGTTTTTAATCCATTGTTCTTAGTATGTTTTAACAGAAGTGTGAAGCTATTCTCTATAAACAGAGAACAAACTATAGATCAGAGAGGTCAAGACTTAAATGTCCAACGGCTCCAGGGCTTTTGGTGCCTAATGAAAGATGCTTACAACTCAACCTTCAGAGGTTTGCCCTACAGTACCAGCTGTCCATATCCGGGGAAGCACAGTCAGCCTTCCTAACCCCAGAACATCATTCCAGTTACTCAGTCACGTTGTCTCAAAAAATTAGGTGTTATTTTTCTCCTCTGCCAGCGGTCCTGACTTCTGCCTGACCAACACATTATTCACACCAATTTCCATTGCAAATTCGTGATGGTATTGGCTTTTTCTTCTTATTAGTGCAGAAAAATTAAGGTAAAGCACAGACTACCTGAAATCCTTAATAGATTATTAAAGTCAGCAGGCATGCCATGGAAATTTTCAGATTACTTAGCCTCTTTTGTAAACCAAAGGCTAATATATGACCCAAACAATTACAGTCTGTGAACTTTCACAGACAGCCTGAAGGCAGCTGTAGAAGGTAGGACAGAGCAACAATTTGGAAAGAGCAGCAGGCAGTTAAGCACTGTCTGTCAGAATAAAGCTTCTCTTAGTTCATTAACTTCAAGGGGGAATCAGATAATTGGAATGCACTTTCACATGTATTCAGCTTTTGAAAATGCATTTGAGCTAGGGAATTTTCTCCTAGGCATGGTATCACACTGCAAAAATAAATCTCTTTTTTTTTTTTTTTTCCCCCCCCTCAGTTCTTGATCTTAGTGAGGGAGGAGGGAAATAGGGGGAAGTAAGTTTTCCCTGTAACATCAGCCCACCTGCACTGGAAACAGTCCTAAGGACAACAAAGGAGAAGTGTCTGGGTTTGCATTTACCTCTGCTCAGCATTTTCAAAATAAGGAATTAAAAAAAAAAAAAAAAAAAGAAGAAAAAATAATCAAAAGCAACAGTGACTAGGGAAGGGCAAAGCAAGCAAATTGAGAGTGGGACACAGGAGAGGGCGGGAAAAATCGCTTCAGGCTTCAGTAAGTGTTTCTGATGCAGTATTACAGCTTATTTAAATCAAAGCTTTTGAAGGGCTTTCTGGCAAATGCACCATGTCATTTCTGTAATAGCGAAACAAAAGTTACTCTTAAAAAAAAAAAAAAAAAAACAGCCTTTACAGTCACATGAAGCCAGACCTGAATAAACAAGTTCAACAATAGTGTGATTCCTTCCAAAGCAAATTAGATGTCTTTTTTATCCTCTGAATGCTGTTTAACTCAGGTTTAGGAAAAACAGAAAGTTGAAAGCTAGCTGACCTGCTGGTCTGGTTACAGCACAAATCTGTGGGACAAAGAACGGATTTCTGAACTTATCCTAGAAGGGGGTGTGGGGAAAGAAAAAGCTAAGCAGCAGACAGCTAGCAAGGGTGAGATAGATCTTAATTCAGACAAAACCAGTGTCATGAGAAAGCACTTGCTAATTCATTTTAGAAATCTGGTGCTGACAGACAGTGCACATATTGACACACACAAAACCAGATTAGGGAAACAGAGGAAGACGATGTGGGGAAAGTAAAAAATAAAAAAAATAAAAAATATTAATTCACACTTTTTTCTTTTTAAATAATATATATAAAATAATACTTTAATCAAATATAATGA
>NW_009200430.1:0-8006 GCF_000690835.1 Fulmarus glacialis
TTATTATTATTATTTCTTTATATTATAAAAAGAACCATGAGTATATTTGTAATTCTTTTTTATAGTGAAAAGTTAATGACAGTGTTACATGTTGTCCAATTAACCACCAAGTGGAGCTCTAACCTAGGAAAAGAATTAATCATCTCATAACCAGTGCAGATGCCAACAGCAGTTTTTCATTAAGCAAGCTAAAGTAAAAAAAAGAAAAAAAAAAAACAAATCACAAAACAACCCAGCTTCACCCAGTGCCAATTACACCTGCTTTACGTCTTCAGAATCTGTTTTGTCTGTAACTCACAGTTATAGTCAAATGTTGTAAAAATAAAGCTCATTGAAGGCAAAGCAGAACAGTGATTCCAATTAACATGGAATTATACTGCAATAGACTGGAGATTTTATTCAAAGCAATTATAGCTAATGAAAATGATGCTCAGTCCTTCAAGTGCTCTGTGTTCATGGATTCAAGTTACAGATAAACGAAACTGGCTTATAAATTGTACAATGATTAAAAGAACTGAGTAAATCCTTAATAATACACATTTAATTGCTCTGATGAGATTGAGAGAGACTTCTACTTACATTTGAAAGTTGAATGACCTATTTTAGAGGACCATCTAATGTTTAAATAAACTGGGCCAAATTCTAATGATTGACATTCATTAAAAAAAATTTATGGGTTGATTAGTTGGCTGATTGTCTTTGTAATATATTCTTGTGATTATTTAAAATCATATTTGGAACTGAATAACTGACTTAATGTATGCAATACAGTGCATTGCATTTGAATTGTTGTTGTTTTTTGGATTTGTTTGTTTGTTCATTTTATTTTTCCAGAAAGGTTCTGCTTACTTACCTGATTTCTTTTAGCTTCTTCCATGGGCAAACTATATTCTGTTGCACTTATTCTACACACATGTGAGGATAGGACTTGGGAGATCTTGTAACTTCCCAGGTCAATTTGTGCACCTCAGTCAACTTCTGACAACATGTGTACATTCACTCCCACCTCTTCCTCTTCCTTTCTGCTAACATACTTTCTCTGAAGACAATCCTGAGGTCATGCCTTGCAGAAAGCCGTGGTGCTATAGGTGTCCCAGTGTGGGCAGGTGGGAAACTATGACTGTGGACATTGAACAAAACAAACCTACTCTGCAAGGTGTGTGCATATTGCACAGGTACATATGGACATACATGTGTGCGATTATTAGTGACTGGACTAATTAACTGATGCCATCACCAACAGAGACAATTTCAATGGTACAAGGTCCTAGTGCTTTCCTATTGTCTTTACCCTGAATGAGGCAATGACTGAGCCCGATGTTTTTGAAGCTCTGTTACAGATCCCAGTTAGATGTAAAGGTAGGAGACGACACTTCAAACAGATTTCAAGAAAGCGAGGAAACAATTGAAGGACCCCCTGAACCAACTTATATCCAGGAGATCCTGGAAACATCAAATTATACTATAAAACTACAGGCCAGATTGTGCCACGCATCATCACATCAATACTCCCTAATGTCTTTGCCTTTAAATAAATCATTGTGTAATCATGCATTTTTCAGTGTAAAGAAGATTATCAGCAGAAGTTCTGAACGGTTCAGTATAAATACTAAAGTAATTCCGTTCTATGACTGTGTGAAAATGATGTTGCTGTGTATTGCCATCAACACTCATGAAATAGTACTCCATGGGCTATAAAAGAATAGACAGAAGTTCTGTATGACACAGATTCTCACATACTTGCATCCTTCCATCAAAACTGAGTTTCAAATATTTTGATTTTCAAATTCTTATCCTTCAGAGGTGCAGCAGCTTAATGGTTCCATGGCTGTTACTTCTTCTGCAGAATATTACTCCCATGACCTCTCAAAGCCCTTTCCAATAGAATTTGTTTGTTGCTGATTTAGAATGAAATGAGTACACATTGCAAATTAACCTAGGGTAAAAAAAGACTGATTAAAAAAATAAGTTAATTTTTCACATGAAACATTAAGTCTTACTAAAAAAAAAAAAAAGGCCATTACCTTTAAGCAAAGACAATGTTCAAATAAGTGATGGTATTGGAATACAGAGGAAATAACCTTGGAGTTAACTTTGTTTCTTTGCAGTCTATGTCCCATTATGAATCTTTTTTCATTACCCAAACTTAAAATCAGTGGGGTTTTTTTATACCTTTTTTCCTTGCAAGTTTTTACCTTGGTGTCTTCTAGCTTGTTTCTGCCAATCTGTGATCTAGCACCAGTGATTCGACAACTCATACTGTTCCACTTGAAACTAAAGGATTTGCTCAAGCCTTTCCAGAATATGTGAAGAGCTGCAACAGCTCCAATAACTGCATCAGAGAATGGGAAGTGGAAAATCTTCTTTTAAAGTTTCACTAACAGTGAAAATGGTACGTCATTCAGATTTCAGAAGTCATGCAATATTCACATCTGGTCTTATTGTCTCAGTTCTCAATCAAATCTTCAAGTCTTTCTTTTCTTGGAAAAGTTTTAACGAGAATTTCAATTTATTTTAGTGTTGTCAAGATGTAGTAGGAAGCTATGATAAAATACTCCAATATTAAGTACTCTAAAATGTGTCATGTTAATCTTTTCATTAGAGACCAGTCTGTCTACTTGCTTAAACTATACTCTTAGATACTGTAAATTATCCCTAACTATTGTGGTAGGTATGTCCCTGAGCAAGGACATGCTTTATAAACTCACTCAGCTGTAGAAATACTAGGAGAGACATTTTATCTGACTATACTGGCTTTGACTGCCCTTGAGAGCAGATTCACTATTTGTCCAGTCAGCAAGCCTGCAGGTACAGATGAAGGTCATTCCTAAAATATGTGCAATTCTGTATGCCTTGGAGTTTTTACCACGTTCACAAACTATGTCCACCTTAATATACTTGCAGGCATGTCCTGGGAGGCTGTCCACAGGCTGCTCACAAGGCCACGGGTCATTATGAACATAATATTGACATAATAATTTTGTCATCTTCCTCCTTGTGCTTTGCAAGGTTATGTGTTAGTGCCAATGTTTTTCTCTGCTGCCTCTACTCTCTTTCTCCTCATCATCCTCTGTTATTTTAATTTCACTGGCAAGTATAGAAGTGTGTGGAGAAGGCATATTCATGGGGGGTATCTATTTCTAGAGACAGAGTCCTTCCAGAGAATAAAGGAACTCTGTCTATTACATACCCCGTATTTATACCTGAACTTGAGTTAACTTCATATTGGCGCCTACTGCTTGCCCAAGCTTTCTCAGTGGTGATGGATGCAGACTTGAACACAGGACAAGAACTTGCATTTTTGTACAGCGTTTGTGTTATACTGTAGGAGTCCTGACCAATGATGCAAGAAATGAGTAAGTTAAAAATCCTCTGTAGCCTTGTACTACTGTGCTGTACCATCATTTTCAGACTTAAGCTACTACATTCCTTCAAAAAAAAAAAAAAAAAAAAAAAAAAAAGAGAGAGAGATAGGAGGAAGCAGAGTTTTAACACTACCCTTTCCCCTGTGAAGGACAAATTACATAGTAAACCAAGTTGATCCCAAGAAAAAAATATTTCAGTCTTAGAGAAAAAGAGATTCTGAAGGAAAAAGTGATTGATCATGCCTCAGTTCTCCTTTCTGGCAGATCCAATACATTTTGTATTTAACTAATTTGTTTTAATTTTATGTCACAAACTAGTCCTAAGCATCTAGAGTTTTATTTGATCAGTATTCCTATGTATTTCATGTACACATTTATAGCTATTTCACTGTTTTCCCATATGCACAAAGAACTTCCTGCAGCCAGATCTCTGTGTTTATAAACTATATTGGGGCACAAAACCAGTTTATCTTGTTCCTGCTTTTGCAGTATGTACTTCTTTTAACATTGAGATGCAATGAAAAAATAGGTATTTGCCGTACCTATTACAAATACAGAGGTAAAGCAAAACAAAATGCGTTATCAAAATGTACTTCAGAATGTAAATATACTGGTTTTAAATCAATAGAAATGTTATCAATGCCTTGATTAGCATAAATTCTTTAGGTTTTGAATGATGGCTTATTGCATATGTACTTCCTACTATCTCTCTAAATAAGGAGTGGATAGGAAGTGTTTCTTTGCTCACTTAATGTTTCATTTAGGTATTTACTAGCTGCAGTACACCCAGAAAATTAAAAGGAGCTTTTCCATTTACTTCAGAAAGCTTTGAAACAGGGCTTTGATTCTCTCATTTGTATGAATAATAGATAATTTAGGCTACTAGATATTATGACTACCAGATAATTTTGTATTCATGAAACAATAAGGTGACTCATGTTTTCTTTGGTACTTAAGAATAACAGATATGGGTTTATAGATTAAAACTATCTTTCACAGTACTAGAAAAGCAGCTGTGAAACTACCTTCAGAAAACCCTTGGGTAGCAGAATTATTCAAAATTATGCATGCTAGAAAAAAGGAAAGGAAACCTAACGAGATGTTCACAGATCATTAATCTATCTTGAGTAAGTTAAAAAAACTTTTCCTTTCCTTTCCTCAAAAAAACTTTATCTCAAAAGTAGATCAATTTCATCAGTATTTATTTTCAAAAATTTCTACTAATTAAAGGTTTCGATGGTTCTAATAATAATATACAACTAAATTCTCATTTAAAGAGAGTTCAACACACTGACTACAGTGTAAAAGTTTGAGCAAGCGAAAGATTGAGCTGATCCAATGATGTATCTCCTAGTTCATCTGTTAAAAGCTTGAGTTTAACAGTTACTTATTTCCTAAAAAGAAATAAAAAAAGAAAAAAGAAAGAAAAAGGAACGGAAAAAAATAAGAAAAAGAAAAAAAAAGAAAAAAAAATCCAACAGACAATAGTTAATGCTTTTTTCCATTCACATTTTTTTTCCTGATTTTATACAGACTTTTTAGATGGCTCATATTTCCACTTTGGATATTTCAACCAGTTTCATGATTTAAGTAATCTCTTGGCACAGAGACCATTGACCATTTTGTTTGAGGTCACAAAGACGTAGTGATTTCTGTTGACATGCGTTGGTTGATGTGCTTCTCGGTCCTTTGTAGTGTTTCTTTATTTGATCCCCCTGATCAGAGCTGTCTGACTAGGTAAGGCACATGTCTGAAGTGCACTGAACAGCACCAAGCTGTTGTCACACCAGCAAAAGACAGGAATATCATAAAAAAAAAACCCTAGTCTTATGCCTTTTTCTTCCATGGACATTCTATTTTTTGAACTACTATTATTTACAGAGTCCAGAGTTGAATTTTGCTTCTTTGAACTCCTGAAATCTGGCAGTCTAACTACTGCTAGTCAAATCTGAAAAAGCTAGCTGGTTTTACTTCAGCATACCATAAAACAGAATTGTGTTTTAATGAATCAGACTTTTACAATGTTTAAAGGAAAATAACATTAATTATGTACATTTTATTATTTTATTTGATTATTGATGGAATTCCCCTTTGCACAATAAGAAAAGTTAGACTAAACTCAAGTTGAATTTCTGAGGACACATCTTAGGTTAGAGGCTACAGTCACTTGGACAAAATTTTTCAGAGGACAAATGGGTGATATCATTGGCCATTTTTGTTTGTGCTATCACAACGAGCAAGGAAATGAAACATAAAGGTTCAGTTAAAAGTAAGTTTCTCCTTCGTTGGTTGTTTATGAGTTTTGAATAAGTGTTTGAATGAGACTTGAATAAGGAGAAGGGCTGTAACTAATGCATTCTGATGTGGTGTCCTGAAGTGGGATCATGGAGATAAAGGACTAAATTTACAAGCTATTTGCACTTCCTAGAACTTGACTTATAGAGAGGTTTCAATTTATTCATAACCATGAAATGGTTTGCACATGCTGAAGTAGTTTTCAAGCAGACTCCGATTCCTTTGACATTCTTTGTAGCCTTCTAGTTGCAGATCGGGAAGTAACTTACTACTTTGCAGCCTGCTAGTGTCATTACTACTAGTAGGTAGTAATACTGTGAGACGATTACAGGTACATCAAAGACATGAAGACAGAGCTATTTCTCACAGCAACAGCAGTAATACTCTTACTGTTTAAAGTCAGATCTCCCCTTCAGTATCCTCTGAGCATGGATGAAGAGAGGGTGTAGCAGAATGACCTAACATATGGGGAGGCATTTCTGAAAACTCTAGTTAGGAAATGGTAGTCAAGGGTTAATGGATAGAATAAGGCTATGAACAACAGACAAGTTTCATCATTCATGTTAAAAACTTAATATAGAACAGAGTAACACCAATATTTCTCTTCTTAGTGCTGGCTTCTTTTTTTAAATATTTTGATGGAGGCTGGACAAATTATCTAATCTTTCTATGAAAGGCAAATGGCTGTAGACATGCAAGAGTGAAAAAGACTTCCATAGCAGGAAGCCCAATCTTCCTCTGTCAATAAGAACAAAGGATAATTTGTTCACCAACTTCATTACATAGACTTCATGTCCCTGATCTTCCTACTAAAAGGGTTTTTGAGAACCTGACTCCTCTTTTGATTAGGCAATATAACCATATTTTCAGGCAACATTTTTCAGTAGATTACTGTCCCATCTCCCAACGGCTGTTATGCCAATAACAGAGAGCAAAAATAGTCCTCCACAATGATTCAATTTCACAATCTTCTCTATTCCCTCGTAAGGCACATGAATCCTGCAAGATTCTCTCAATTACTGGTTGCTTTTTAGAGTTTCTATCTACAGTGCGAAAACCATCTCCCCAGTAAGACAGAATAATTAGTTCTCACATGCTCAGGGTAGCCCTTTCTAGAGCAAACTGTCCAGACTATGCACCATTTGGTTCTGGATTCTATGTTATATCTTCATAGACCTAAGAGCGTGCATTGTATTTTTCAGATGTTTTAAATCTAAAGTATATGAAATAAAATCAGGACTGTTGCAGTGGTGATTTTATAGCACAAAACTGAAGGAATGTGATGAATACTTAAGATTGTGGCCTGTGAGTGCATTCAAGCACAAGGATGTCTAAGTCAATGTTGAACTGTATAAGGCAGTATAAGCCCAGATAGCAGCGTTCTCTTCTATTATCTTTTTGGATTTGTCCCTGAAATGGCTGTCCCCAAATCTTCTCCCAGATTTTGTCTCAGAGGTAACCTGTTGCTTGACTCCAAAATACAACTTTGTACTGAGCTAGCTTTTATGTACTTAATGTATTGTGAATGTTCAGGGGTGTAGAATCCAGGACTGAATCAGGGAACTGAGCTATTACCAACAAATCATATTAGTATGGAAAGATGTTATAAACTTTGCAAATTATGGGAGATGTGCTTTATTTACAAATAGGTATTCTAGCCACTGAATTTCCTATTGCTTTGTTTTGAAGTGTAGTGTGATCAGTAGTACATCAGAATGCATAAATAATGTCAGATCCATTATATGAACATTAATCTCTTCTAAAGCACTCAAAAGTGCCAGAAATGAACTTGAAATATACAGCAGCTTTTTAAGGGACGTAGCAGTGAGTTATATAGAAAGAAGTTATATTTCTTTGAAATAGATATCACACACACATGCATACACAGAGATTTGGAAACTAGTTATTAAATTGAAGAAAAGAGAAACCTAATAATGAAAAGCATACAATGAGCTGCTATTGTTGTTCTGCCAGCTTTCTCTTAAATAATAAAACTACCATTATAAAATCTGTCTTTCTTTTGTTCTGGGTAATTGGTGACTATTGCTTTCATGTATATATTAAAATGCAAAGAAATAACCAAAAAACCCAACCCCTTAGCAACTGAAAGCCCTGTTTTCATTTTCATCCTTTAAAACAGTACGACCAACTGCCAAGTCCTGCGTTAAAATATTAAAAAAGCCGAGTAGTGCAGAGTGAGCTCATGCTTTAATTTGGGCCAAAACCAAAAAAGGATGCTATGATATTCTTCAGTATTCTTCAGGGCTTTTCATTCCTAATCACTTTTTTTTACTTGATTCATGTTAGTTAGAGGAGATTCCTGGAGTGTGTGGAAGTTAACTTCCT
>NW_009200431.1:0-2291 GCF_000690835.1 Fulmarus glacialis
CTATGATTCTATGATTCTATGATTTTCAGTTACATTGCGTGGCTGGTGAGACGCATGGAAAAGCTGTGGTGATTTAAAGATTTTTTGTTGTTCAAAACATGCAACAGAAGGCACAATCAGAGAATCTTCTGTATTTTCTTCAAAGGCACATCATAGCTTCTCCTCTCTTTTTTTTTTTTTTTTTAAACTGCCTTCAGCCTGCACCATACAGCACTGTATCCACAGATATGCACAAGTGTGCATATGGGAGAAGAGTGGCAAATCAAGCACAGCCTGCTAGTTATGCATCAGAGTCAGCTGAAACCAGAAATTCTCACAAATAGATACCATGCTTTCCTACCATCCCAAGCTACCCTATAGGGCTGTTTCCATTCCAGTTATGCTCCTAACTTTAGTCCTATTCATAGGCAAGAAATCCTTTAACGTATGTTCATTGATGCTTTCAGTTTGAGGCAGCGAGCCTGAGAAATAATACAGACAAAGATTCAAACAAACGCAACTCAGCAGCTACTCACACAACAACCAGGCTGGGGACAACACAGTCAAATGTGGCCAAGCCTGCTGAATCTCCAGGTCTTGTAATTTTCTCTGTATGTCTATAAGAAAGAAGCAATTTCTCCATCAATATTTTGGGTGCGCTTATGTTTCCATCCCCAAAGACTTACTATCACAGACACCGAGTACTGGGCCAGCCCGGACAACTCACATGCTACTACTATGTAATATACAGCTTCAGTCAAGCTAGGCTAATCAGAGTAATTCAAATGCAGTATATTGAAGTGAACTCTGCAGTGAAAGAATGAGCCAAATGACCTTTTTGATAACATTTGCGGGTGAGTCGTTAAGCGGCTGTGATGCTTAGGAGGAACATTGCTCAGTAATTCCTCTTCATTTCTGCTGATTAGACTATTGGTTAACAAACATTTAGGTGTGTTTTGACTAATGAATCACTGACTGCTTTTGTTAAAGTTTGGATGGATCAATAATTTTTGGGCCAGAAGTGATGTGTGTGAACCTCACCCGTGTTACGAAGTTACTTCTATTAGTCAATATTGTCAGTAAGCGGCTGGTCACCTAAGTTCCACTGTATTGATTCTAGTCCATGGCAGACACAGTTGAAATAACAGAATGAAGGGAAATACTCCTCTTTTTAGGAATACTTATATGTGTTAAATTATATGTAACTTTTGAAATCAGTAAGGATCTGCAAAAATAACCTTTGCATTTTTCACATATCACATCTTCCAGTCTCAGAAATCATCAGCAATCACAAGTTAGCATACATTTACCTGTGAATGTTTATGAAAATTTGCTGTTTGATCACCCTACTTCTGGTTATCCCCCAAAACACATACTGCAGACAGGCCTGTACTCCAATTTTATCTTTTACAGATGTTCAGTAAGTTTATTTTCTTAATAAAATACCACTGTTTAAATGTCTGGAAAAGAAGAGAATACTTGCTAAAGAAAATTCTATTAAATACTTATTGGTCTGTTCACTCGACCCACTATCCCTTATTACCATTTTATTCGCTTTCACCCCTTTTCAATTTAGTTTTTATATTCTCAGATGATAACGTCATATTTTAGTTACTACTGTCCTCAGCATGGCCAATGTTGTATAAAGACAATCAAACAGCAAATGAGAAAAAAAAAACACAACATAACTACTCTCCACCTGCAGAGAAACTGAAATATTAAGTAACTTATCCCTGAACAAAATAGAAAGTTTTATTTTCTATTTCTTTACAATACCTTAAGCCTCAGCTGTCCAAATAAACCAAGTTATCAGCCTAGTCTTTAGCTCTCACAAATACTGTTTCCTAAATAAAGTAAAACACAAGATCATACATTTTGTTCTTCTGAAGAACAAAACCAACAGGTTTGTAATTTTCAACACAATAATAATGCCATCAATAATAATGTCATTGTATTTTTAATATCTTCCTTCTGTAAGCATTCTTTTTTTATTTTACTACCTATTCAAATCTAGTTTCTTGCTAATTCAGCTTGAATTTTGGCTCTAGGGTACCTATTTCTCATCAGCCAGCCAAGCTTGCCATGCAAGAGGAAGCGAGGGGTGTGTTTAGTGGAAGAACTTGCCGTATTGTCGTACGAATAAATCACAGGGGCCAGCCTCTTATTCAGTCACAGAAAGGACTGCCGGGTTCACTTGCAGTAGTCAGTAGGTTCATTTGCTAGGTGACAGGCAGTGATCTTTAGGGTGCGCCTATTCCAAGGCTACTACTATGAAAAGAACACAATTTTTCAGCAGCAGTGGATGAAAGAGT
>NW_009200431.1:2307-4741 GCF_000690835.1 Fulmarus glacialis
GCAGGACAGCCAGAGGAATACTGTAGCTCTCCTGAAACAGTGTCTTTGCCTGCTAATATAGCAGGAATTTGTTAGGTACATGATGTGCAGATATCAGCGCATGTCTATGCACCGGTTGTTCAAGGCTACCAGCTCTACAGGTAATGGGACCTTTGTCAACTTGAAGGTCTGGCCCTCTGAAGCTGGATTCCCCCACTTGCTACAGGCAAACTTCACCTTGATTTCAGATTTCAGATCAGTCCAAACCAAACTCTAGCTGTCTTGTCAGTTTGAATGGCCTCAAAGTCTGTGTCTGTAAATAAAACAGCATTGGGTAATGTTGTCAAACACTGATTACTTGCACTATTAGAGCAGAATCTGGCCAGACCAGCTAGCACTTTCCTAAAAAATTCGTGGGCATGGGCAGGTGAAATTCCCCATGGGCAGCCTGGATGTGGCTGCCTGATCTGGTGGTTCAACCAGCTGAGGAATGGGTCTCCTGGTTTCGCCTGGGATAGAGTTAATTTTCTTCCTAGTAGCTGGTATAGTGCTGTGTTTTGGATTTAGTATGAGAAGAATTTTGATAACACACTGATGTTTCAGTTGTTGCTAAGTAGTGTTTACCTACTCAAGGACTTTTCAGCTTCCCATGCTCTGCCAGGTGCCCAAGAAGCTGGGAGGGGACACAGCCAGGACAGCTGACCCAACTGGCCAATGGGGTACTCCATACCATATGACGTCATGCTCAGTGTATAAAGCTGGGGGAAGAAGAAGGAAGGGGGGGACATTCAGAGTGATGGTGTTTGTCTTCCCAAGTCACCATTACGCGTGGTGGAGCCCTGCTTTCTTGGAGATGGCTGAACACCTGCCTGCTGATGGGAAGCAGTGAATGAATTCCTTGTTTTGCTTTGCTTGCATGCTTGCTTTTCCTATTAAACTGTGTTTATCTCAACCCACGAGTTTTCTCATTTTTACCCTTCCGATCCTCTCCCCCATCCCACCAGGGGGGAGTGAGCGAGCAGCTGTGTGGGGCTTGGTTGCTGGCTGGGGTTAAACCACGACAGTGGAATGCAGAATCTCCTCTACCAGACAATCAGTGCCAGACAACAGTCACAGATGTGACTTACCAAGACATATTTGGCCAAGGTGGGTAAAAAACACTGCCACATCCCAGATCCCACTGGGATTACTTTATTGTGTTCTCCATATGTTGTGGAGTCCTGTCTCACAGGTAGGGAACAGTAGCAAAGAACTACTGCATCACCTCTAACATCCTTGAGTAGTGAGTATGTACTCATGGGTCTCACAACATGGTTCTGATCCTGCTCAAAACGCCCTTAAGGAATTCTCACCATCTCTGTCAGACTTCAAAAGCTTAACAGGACATCTACCTTTCTGAGCCGTAATACTGAGGAACCACAGCACTTCTGAGCTTTATGCTTGTTGGACTTTCTAGCAATACTTATTTTGCACTGTATAAAATAACTTCAACTTCCAAAAAGAACACAGATGAAAAAAGTTAATTTAATCAAACCATCAAGAACTGCTAACTTTAGTTCAGATCATCAGTTCTGCAGAAATAGTAGACACTCTGCTTCAAAGTCTTATGCGATCATGAAAATTGGAAGAAGTAACCCAAAGGAGTTGTTAGAAGGCTGAGGAGAGAATTTCAGCAGCCCTATTACAAGCTGAACTTACACTAAAATGGGTGATCCTTTCAGGGATAAAAGAAAAAAAAATTAGTTAGACCCTTTATGCCATTGAGTCATAGTTCTCCAGATCTATTAAATTGTGTCCTCTTTTAAAGTTATACAAACAAACACATCATCCCAAACTTCTCACTTCTGGTCCCTTTGCAGCCTTCCAACTCAAAAAGGTAAAACACATTTTCTTAAAGTTTTATGAGGAAAATGTGATCCTATAGTGAACAGTGTGAACACCAAATTTCATCCCAGACTTAATTTTTATAACCCATTTATAAAACTTTGAAATATAGGTTTGTAATGGAAATACTGACAGACCCTTAGCAATAGTTCTGCTATAATAAGATTTGTCATCTATGATTAATTGAGGACAGTATTAAAACATCTTTTCTAAAAGCATCTTCTTTCCATCTGCTTTATGTCCCATAGAACTATATCATAAAAATAAGTTCCCCAATTTTGTCAAGTGCCAGAGACATTCTGCTTATTTACCCTTAATGATAATCCAAGCTTCTGACATGTAATAATTTCCTGTGTGTCACTTCAATCAAACTGATTTTTTTGAAAACCTACAAAAGCAGGGTCTAGGAATCTGCAGTGTTTTTAATAATGTATTTCAAATTGCTATATTGTTTTAAAATCTGTAAAATACAAATGGATTTAAAATAGATGTGTGCCTAATTACATGATTGAACTAAGAATACAAAACAAAAAAGATTGGTTAGCGCGGCGAACAGGGCGGGCAAACAGGG
>NW_009200432.1:0-260 GCF_000690835.1 Fulmarus glacialis
GCCCCTCGTCCCCTCTCCCGTCCCCTTGTCACCCGCTTCTGTCCCCTTCCCGCCATTTTCTGTCCCTGTTCCCATTTTCTGTCACCACTTCGCCCCTTTGCTGTCACCTTTTCCCTCCACTCCTTGTCCCGTCTTCCCTCCGTTTTCTCTCCCCTTCCCGCCATTTTCTGTCCCTTCTTTTCCGTCCCCTCTTCCCCATGTTTTCTGTCACGTTTCCCTCCGTTTTCTGTCACCGTTCCCCCCTTTTCTGTCCCGATTTC
>NW_009200433.1:0-24336 GCF_000690835.1 Fulmarus glacialis
TTGGTGTCATCTGCAAACTTTCTGAGGGTCCACTCGATATTCTGTCACATACACAGCACATATGCTCATAATTTTTAAAAGACAAATAAGCAACCGTCCTCCAAAATGAATACCACTGGAAGTGAACAAGCAAGACCAGGAGAAATTCACAAAGAAAGAAAGAAACAAAGAGAAAACTATTTCCAAAAGTTACATATTAGTCATGTCACTTGACGTGCACTGGAAAACAGTTGGACATGACAGCAATCCAAAAGCACATACTGATACAAAGTGCTTCATAAAAATAGGATGGAGCTCACATTTGGAGATGGTAATAATTTAATTGACATTCAAAAATAACTTACTTCATCTTTTCTAAATATAACATTTTATGCAAAAAGAGTGAGAGATCTGGGGAAAACCTATAACTGAATGAGTCAATTTGTGAGAGTGTTGGTGGCTTAGGTAAATTAAAATGAAAATAATTTTTCTTTCTGTTCTTATTTTGTTGTTTCTCTCATCTGTAGTAAACTACTTGTTGTTAATATTCCCGGTATTTTTATTAAAATTATACTTACTATTGATTATGACCCAAAACCTATTTATAAGATCCAATGCAATCGGAAACATGGAGGTTTGGACTGAGGATAATTTGGAGAGTTTCCTTGATGGCAGCTCTGGAGTTCTGGTAAAAGAAGGAAGTTGTTAATTTTGTCAAGAAAAAAAACAGAACGAGTGGTGAAAAATGAAAGCTGAAGCTGAATAAATTCGTGCTAAAAGATGAGTATTTTTTAATCACTGGGATGATAAACCATTGAACTGATTCAAATGGGGCATATGATGCAATACTTTTACTCAAACAGAAATTGTGGACTGATTGCAGCGACCACCTGATGATACTTCATGACACTCTCTGATGTTTTCAATGTAGAATGTGCTCACCATGGCCTTTTCTAAGATTTCTTGAAATCTGTCAATCACACTTTGTTTATCTATCTCACACGTTAGAGTGCATTACATTACTGTGAAATGTATTCTGTATAGATTTTTGCTTCTCCACTGTTCCTGTAGTGTTCATCCAATATGAATGGTGGTACCTATTAATTCCACAGTAAAATAATTTTTTGGTGGTTTTATGATTAAAACAAAGCAATTTTTACTTATTCTAAATAATGGGGTCTAAGAAAATCTGGCCAATCTTACCAGCATACAAAGACAAAAATGCTTATCACTTCAGTTAAAATCTATTTGATTGCAAAGTGTTGTTTTCTTTTAATGTATTTTGTAATGGGTTGACCTGTAAGAAATTGGTATGGATGACTATTTTGTATTCAGAATTTTTACATTGATTGCTTGTAGTCATATAAGTAAGTATATCTAAATGTTATTTAGTATTTCTGTACAAATGCAGAAGAAAAGGATGGAGGTCCTCATTCTATAATGAGTGCTAAACAGAAAATATTTTTTCTTTTTTTTTTCCCTTTGTACTATTTTAAAATTGATGTTTGAGTACTTGCTCCTAAAACACTTAAGTAAATAGTAACAGGATCAAATCCTGAAGTAGTAAACCAGAGAAATCATTTCTTAAATAAACTGTCATCAGACTTCTTCCTAGTTCTTGCTTTTCATCTGGGCAAGTCTTGGAGAAGAGTGGATTCTTCTAAGGACAGCTTTTCCCCTGAGGACAGTGGTTTTCATCTCCACCAGAACTTTATACGCTTTGCTAAAATCTTTTATTGTTCTGTCTTAGTAATGTAGCAGCATTTTAAGTGGAGTTTCAACAAAACAGAAACAGTATGAGTTATATATTATCAAGATAGTACTAAGATGAGAGCATCTAGTTCTTTTATGTTGAAAAACAGAAAGAATGAGCATTACCTTGTAGCACTCTCCTACATGTCACTCGTAGTGCTCAGTCTAAGTTGCTATATTTTGGGATAGACAGTGAAATCCTCAACGTGTAGCAATTTTCCATGTACGTGTGTGTGTATATATATCTATAGGTTATTAATACTGAAATCCAGTCCAGGGTTCTCATGCATTCATGTACTGGTTCAGTAGCGCTCACAGCTACTCGCTGTTTTCTTAAATACTCACTGCGTTACAGACACATGCACAGTGAAGTTCTCTGTTGCGATTCACCACCAGTATTAGAAAGCATTAGAGCCACCACTGGATTCTTCTGCACCTGTCTGTTTAGTTTCCTCTGCAGTGTTTGTGGTCTGATAATCCAAATACGGCTGGCTGATTTTATGGTAACTGGGAATGAAGTTACACATAGAAAAATCTGACTAATCTGAGTTTAAAATACAGCAATATTAGCTTTTGACCCCAAAGCACTGAATTAATTTTTATTCTTTTGATGGAAAAGGGATCATTATTCTTTTTGGCCTGGTATTTTGCTGCAGTGCAGCTTTCTATGTCTTCTTCTGCAGCTTTTTCTGGTGTGTTTCTCAATGAAGAAATAGAGTGAGTCCTGTGACTTCAGGTCAGTACAGGATCATGCCCCAGTGGGCACTGTATCACTGGCTCATATAGACTCTTCAGTTTTCTTATTTATTGCAAAATCTACATCAAAGAAAAGGAAGCCAGCAGGTGTTCCACATCTAGCGCAGAGAGAAATGTATTTGAGCTTCTGTCTTTTAGCATTCTGCAACTGCTGCAGAGATTTTAGGGAAAAAGCAGAGGCTGAAATATGGTCATCTTTCAAAAATGAACAGAAAATGTATTCAGACATTACTTTCAGAGACTACACTTCTACTATTTTTTATGATTAGACAATAGAATTTTCTTATTTTTAGAAATGACTGCTAATGGCTCACTCCCTGCTGTTGTGTTTAAGTTTCATACAAATGACAGAAAAAATAACTGGTAGACAATACAGTAATAGTAAAAAAAATAGCCATGACCATAGAAACATGAAAGGATCCCACCCCCACTTAGTTTGTTTGAATTAGAATCTTACATGTAACAACAAAACTATACCTAGGGGAAAAAAAAAAAAGTGTGTTTTTTAAGACATTTTCCTTGAAAATATCTGTGCTGTCAAGACAAATGGGATATGAGTCATTAGGAGGCGTGGTCTAATTTACATGCAGCTCATGTCATGTTTTGCAAGAATAGATTAAATGCTTTTCAGTAGCACTAAACTTTTCTTGTTGACAGCAGGAGCAATTGTGGTTTGCATAATAAAACTGGCAATATAAAATAATTTCACCGTATTTTGCTTCCATTTTACAATGCAGGAATTTGTGTAACTGAAAATGTCAATAAGGAGATAAATTACTGGCTTTCACAGTGAAAAAATAATAGTATGATTTTCTCATGGCAAAAGATACAGCAGGTATCTATGAAAAAGTAAGACAAGAACAGCTATTTTTGAAGCAGCAGAGGTTTCTTTTATTCTATATTCTTGGACATACTTTTTCTAGCTATTGAAATGTTACTTTTTTTTTTTCCTAGCTATTGAATAATGAAGCTATGAAATATTTCTTTCCTTTCAAAATTATTAAGAGATAGCTGTGACAGTTAGGAGGTACTGCAAAATAGTGTGCTGTTCTAGCACTTTGTCCTAAAGAAAGGCATGTCCTTATAGACTGAGAGTTTTAGTGTATGGCCAGCTTCAGCTTGTTTGAGATAATGGTGCATAAGTGTCACAGCTGTTTTGCTAAATAACAAGAAATATTGAAAATGAGCCAGAAAATGTTTAGACAGTGAAAGCAGCAAAGAAAGAACATATTCAGGGATCGCTAAAGAAGGCTACTAGCTGATATCTATAAGTGTGTGACTGAAGCTACAGAGAATGCTATTATATGTCTGGTGATATAGTATAGCTGTTGGTGATGACCCACTTTGTAACTGTCATCCAAATACTGACCTACCTCTGTAAATCTTGGTCAGACAACTTGCTTGTTTTTTTCTGGGAAGGATTTTTTATATCAGCTAGTAAGACCGATTCTTTCTTTTCTTTTTTAAATATTTCTTTTATTAAATTTTACCAGCAACATAAGAAATGCCAACATTTGGAAATGATTGCATGCCTTTTAGAAGGTCTTATGTTTTAGAAACCTGATGGACACACTTCAGTGTGTCACACATCTCAGATCACTTTGTGCAATACAGAATTATGAAGCCAGCTTCACTGGCAACTGTGTGTTCATTCTGGATGTGAGAATTACGGAAACAGTGAGGGAATTGCTAGCAATGAGGTGATTCAAGAGTTGGGAGATTTCCCCTCAGAATCATGAGGTAGTTTTGCTGAAATTTTATCTGACATAGCGTACTGTCACAGTTCAACAAATGAAGGCTAGAAACACAATGTAGGGCAGATTAGTGTAGGAAAAAAAAGAAATGTTTTTTAAAAAACGAGAATGTTTTTTAAAAAATGAGAATGTTTTTTAAATCTGAATTATGGAATACCTAAATTATGCATCATATGTGTATGCTTCTATCTATATAATTATGGACATTTGCAAACTTTCCCTATATAGTGGTTCTAGTCAACACTAGTGAATTAAATCCAAATTCTTACAAGATGTGCTTACCTATATCCAGAATAGAACTACCCTGGCGATGCATCTACCTGTGATGGAAAGCCCACATTCTTGACAAGGGTGCCACTCATTTCTAGAGGAGAGATTTCTGGTTCTAGTTGTCAAGAATTTGAGTAACTTAACATCACTCAAGGTTATATCACCTGTCCTGGTTTTGGCTGGGATAGAGTTAAATTTCTTCCTAGTAGTCAAGGACATTCAGCTTAAAAAACAAAAGAAGAGTTGGGAGGAAGCACAGCCAGGGGAGCTAGCCCAGCTGGCCAATGGGGTATTCCATACCATGTGACGTCATGCTCAGTATATGAATGGTAGGTGTGTAACAGGAAGTAGCAATCGCTACTTGGTTATTGGTCAGCGCAGGTGGTGAGCAATTGCATTGTGCATCACTCATTTTGTATATTCTATCATTATCATTTTTTTCCCCCCCCTTTTCTGTTCTATTAAACTGTCTTTATCTCAACCCACAAGTTTTTCTCACTCTTACCCTTCCAATTCTCTCCCCATCCCACTGGGGAAAGGGGGGAGTGAGCGAGCGGCTGCGTGGTATTTGGCTGCCTGCCAGGTTAAACCACGACATCACCTTATGTAGAACGCAAGATTACTGGAGATGGAAACCTAAGATTTAAAGGTGGGACAATGTTAGACTAGAACCCTCTACATACATTTGAGACAGAAAACTGCTTTAACTGAAGCATAATAAAAGGCAGTGTGGCTAGAACTATGTAAATTATTGGTGACTGAATTGTGACAAATTTATGTCGACCTGAAATTAAAAGCTCAAATTACTGAACTAGAGTTGGACCTATGAAACTGAGATTGCCTTGAAGTTATATCTTTGGTGAATTAATCTTCAGTGAAGCAATTCACTAAATCTAGTATTTAAGTTTATTTTGGGGTTTTTTTCACTTTTAAATCAAGTGAGAAATCCTTGCTTTTCATGCAGACGATATTTCTGCCATGCAGCACTAGGATGAGATTCTAGAAGTATGGCTAGGAGTACTACTCAGATAAGACAGATAACAGTTCATTTTGTCCAGGAGGGAGAATTACAAGCAGCTATCATTACAAGAGGCAGAGATTTCCTTTTGTCACGGTAGTAGTAACTATTTTTAATTGCTGACAGTTAACAATTGCCTGGAAAAATGGAAACACCTATAGCCAGTAATTACAGCCTCTTCTCACCCTTCAGTCCTGGAGGATTCTAGTCCCTGCCAACAATTACAAAATCTGGCACTCCTGGACTGTGCTGCATATTAGGTTAAACCTAAGTAGCTGTCAGGAAGGGGACATATCATGCCCAAACCAGACAACCAAAGTAGGGTTACATTTCCAAAAAGTTTGAGAAATGCTGCTTTACGCAGTCCTAGAGGCATAGACTGGAATGAGCTGTCAAATACAATTTTTCACAGACTATTGTTGAGTTTATATAATGAGGTGGAACCTACCTGCAGAACAGGATGAAGAAAGAGAAGATTAAAAGAGACATTGAGCTCCACCGACTGAACTCTAGGACAGCAAGAAAAAAGCTGAATGAGATTTTTTTATACACTTAGCTGAAAATTCTGTATCTAGTTATTATACAGGCTGGAATAGTAAATGTCTGAGGCTTTGGGTTCTTTTTTCCTTTTTCCAAAGCTTTATGTGATAAAGTCAGAAACCCAATAGTGGATTTTTTGAGGCGGCCCTTACAGAACAAATTGCATCTTCTGCAGATACACACAGTTTACTGATGAGCTGCTAGCATGGACATATCAATTTGAGTGTGATGTCCAAGCCTGATATTTAAGTAGATTTGCTTTATATTAAAGAGTAGGAATTTAATTGTATAAAAGTTGCATATGCATTTTTTCCCAGTAAGTATGGCTCTTTTAGCTTCCAAGCAAGATTTTGCAACTGTTACAGATCTACACTCATGCTTAGTTGCAATGCTAATAGTGGTTTACCATCCCTGGAAAACAGATGTCAGGTTTCTAAGTGTAAACAGTGCAGAAAGAGTTACAAACAAAGGAGGCAAATAGATGTACAGTGCCTAGCTGGAGGAGTTATATCAGGTTGAATGATCCACGAACATATACTGAAATAATTTAATATGTGGCAGTCTGAATCAGTGATTTGTAAGAGATGACAGATGTAGCCAGAAACACCTTGCTAGGTGAGGACTGAGCATAGTGTTTCTGACCATCTGAAAGTGTTGTTATAAATGTCAACTACAGGCTATGTTTTCCTTCTGCTGCATATCTTTGTTCAGACAGTATGTACTTGTCAATTATTCTGATTTGGGTAAAATTGCAAATATCCATGTGCAATGTGGTTTCCTCTGCCTTCCTCTTCCTACAGGAAACATGCTCTTAATTCAAATATTTCCTGTCTTCTTGGAGTGAGGGACAGTGATAAGGTGTAGAAAGCCAGAATTAGCAGTTCAGACTATCCATTCTTTTTGTTTTGCTCAAGGAAGGACTTTATTAGATGGATTCTGATACAGATTTATGTTGGTTTTCATTTTGGGTGTTGTTTTTTTTTTTTTAAAAGAATAAATAAAAATGCAAAATACAGTCTGTTGAGGTGTGAGACCTAATACAAAAGCAATGTGAGACAGACTGTTTTGCATAGATTTTAGATTCTTACTTGACTGGCTAAAATCCCAAAAAAGTCTCCTGTGATTTAGTTTTAACTAGTTGGCAGATGTTGAATGATCTCAGCAAGTGTCTTTGTTGCTGTTCCATAGTAAATATGTAGCAGACTGACTGTTTATAATCTCTATAATAGGGGATTTGTCAATCTTTCTTTATTACCTGTAAAATGGATTAGGAGAATAGTAAGATTGCACTGGTTCTCTTAGGAACCTAAGAGAGTTAGATGCCCATCCTTATTGGGGATTTTAATGAAAAATATGTCTTCAGTGATTATTTTAAAAATATCAAATCTACTGGCTCTGCTTCAGCCTTCTCTATTTCTCCTCATCCAACTAGATCATAGTATTCTCACAGTTTCCACCTTTTCTAAAATTACTGGGAAATTACATTTATCTTTGGACAGAAAGTGCCGAGCATCTTACTACAGCCAATTTACGATTTAAAGTCTGTTCTCAGTGATGCAGTAGTAATGAAGATGCAGATCTGGCTGGGCAAATAGATAGAAAAGGTTTATTTTTGCACAGACGAGTGTTTTTCCATCTCTTATCTTTACATGTTTTTTTCTTTTCAGGCTTTATTAGAAATGAGTTGAAAAGATCAACATTGACACACATGATGTGTCTGTGATTCCAAACTGGAAACCATTTCTAGCTTCCTTGCTGTGGAAGCATAATACTGTTCAGCTGAAAAAAAGCCTTCAAATAAGTCCAGTCAAATATAAAGCAGTTGCATGAAAAAATGTAGATTTTAATGAACTGATTTTAAAACATCATATAGCAACAGGGAAAAACCACACAATTTAAAATGAAAAACTAAACCACAAGGAGCCATTAGGCATATCTGATCAGTTAAAATGTACACATGTTGTGTTGGACCTAAAGTGTATACATGTAAAAAAAGTGTATACAGTAAAAATAAAGAACCTGATAGCCCAGTCTGGATAAATCACATTGTTAACGGTAGAAGAGGCACTCAAGATTCAGGTTTTTATTTCATCAATGTGAATGAATCATCCTGTGGTTTTCCTCTGGAACCCAAAACAGTTTGTATTTCTTACCCATTGCTGCTAATAGGAAAAAAATGTGTGCGTGAGTTCATTTATATGGTATAGTAAGAGAACAGAAGACAGTCAAAATAATTTATTAGAATGACTATAGTCTATTTTGCTCAGGAAATAGATAGCTTACAGTGAAACACCAGAGTAAAAACAGTGCTAAGACTGTCATGCGAGTAAGGACACCCTGATTAACTGTTTATCTGAAGAGATATTCACAGTTTCAGCTCGTCCAAAGTAGCAGCTAAATATTATTGCTTATACATTGGTTCAGTGTTTCTGGGAACATAGAAGATGGCTGACAGCCAATATGAAGTAGAAAGTAAAACTGTTTTATTTACTGAGGTATTAAGCAAACTTCAGCAATCGTTGTTAATACTTTGGATGATATCCAAGGCAGAAGACAGGAGTCCTGTTGGCCCAGGAGTATGAGGAAGCATAATGAAAAGACTACTTATCTTATATACCAGGACTTGAGCAAAAGGCTAGAGCATCAGATAGAAGTTCAACAGCTTTTTTCTGAGAGGTTCTTTTTTTCTGAGAGGTTCTGACTTCTTTTGGAATAAGACAGCATAGGATCAGGCCCATAACTATATATTTCTATTTTCTATTTAAAAATAGACAGGAACTTTTAAGTGTGTTTGAATGGTTGTATAAAAATCAGTTTGAAATATACCTAAAAGACAAATATATCACAGATATATCCCCAACTTGGTCAACATTTTTGTTATAGTTCAAGGTAAATAAGACTTGAAGAAAGGCAGGTAAAGGTTGTATCTGTAATAAAATGGGAGTGGCTGGAGGGTTTTGTCAGTAATTTTCCACTTAAAAAAAAAAAACTACAAAAGTAATCAAGTTAGTGACCAAAACTCATGGAAAATCTTGGGAATCCTGTACCTTTTCTGGGCAGCCTGGAATGCTTAGAAACTTTGAGGGAAAAGATAAGATTTATAGCTTTTGTATGCTCTAAAGTTGCACAGGTCATTTAAATGATTTGTGCAAAACGTTTATGTGTGAATGCTGGATGGAAGGCAGCTCCTGAAAACAATTTTGTTGCTAATTCTCTTGACGAATACTTCTCTGAAGTGCTTCTGTACCACAGGGAGATCATGTACCACTAATTAAACTTAGGTGATGGTTTGAGGTAGGTGAAATGAGCCCCATCCCTCCAGTAAAACTGGGCTGGTTTAAAGTTTCATTTGGTTTTACCCAGCTGCCACAGAAATCTCTGAAATATATTTATATTCTATTTAAACTAGTTGCCATCCACTTCAGTAAACAGAGCTCTACAAAATTCCTTTAGCATCTGGAAGTTCAAAACCAATAAATGCTACATGGTAAATTCTGAGATCTTTACAAAAGAAATATGTGTGAGGACTATACTAGTAAAAACACAGTAATACCTAGAAATTCTGAAAGGAACTTTCATCATACTCCTTTATTATTTTTAAGAACATTTTTGCTTGCTTTCCAGATGCTGTCATTCTGTTGCTTCTATTATGTTACATTTGTTTTTCTGTTCAGGATTTCTGCAATGCTATCAGGTACAGATTTACTTGAAGGGATGAAGGAGTTTATACCCTCTACTAAATCTAGCTACCTACATGTAATACGCATGTTGTGGTGGTTTGACCCTGGCTGGACACCAGGTGCCCACCAAGCCGCTCTATCACTCCCCTTCCTCAACTGGACAGGGGAGAGAAAATAGAATGAAAGGCTCCTGGGTCGAGGTAAGGATGGGGGGATTCCTCATACATTACCGTCATGGGCAAAACAGACTCGACTTGGGGAAATTAGTTTGATTTATTACCAATCAAACCAGAGCAGCGTAATGAGAAATAAATCTTAAAACACCTTTCCCCCCCCACCCCTCCCTTCTTCCTGGGCTCAACTTTACTCCCGAATTCTCTACCTCCTTCCCCCCCAGCAGTGCAGGGGGACGGGGAATGGGGCTTGTGGTCAGTTCATCACATGATGTTTCTGCCGCTCCTTCCTCCTCAGGGGGAGGACTCACACTCTTCCCCTCCTCCCATGGGACACAGTCCTCCACGAACTTCTCCAAGGTGGGTCCTTCCCACGGGCTGCAGTTCTTCACAAACTGCTCCAGCGTAGGTCCCTTCCATGGAGTGCAGCCCTTCAGGAACAGACTGAAAAAAGTTTTCCTTTTTCTTTTTTAGCACTAATAGTTTTACTGATACATTTCCTTCAGCTACATGAGATGCCATTTATTCCTAGCTGGAGGGCATAGTAATTTATTTTCTTTGACCATACTGCTCTGTATGCAAGCTATCTCCTGAGCAAAATAGGCTATTCTCAATCCACTAAAAATTGTCAAGGTATTTAATATTAAAACAGTTGTGGAAGTGAAGCAGGTGTCAAAAGAAGCGACTTTCTATGACTGCAGTGAGAATAGAGGAGCAATATGGCAGAAAATAAAGGTTAGCAGTAATTATCTGCTAATGATGAAATCCTGTGCAAAACCTGCAAGCGAATGGAGTTACAGAATCATTAATACATATGAAAAGTCTTCTGTAGCTCATTAAATAAAAAACTATAAAGGAACTGAGAAACTGGTTCTCAAATATGCAGCAAAACATAGTGATTACAGTCTGCACTAATAAACCAAATGTCTGACCCACAGTGACAGACTATAGACAATTAAAACGGAATTTATTAACTTCTGTAATTCACACAAACTGCCATTCTCATTTTTGAAAGTGGCACAGATTGATCACTGCGTTGTGGAACAAATCCAATATAAAATCAAACTCTGAATAATTTATGACAGTGCTTGTAAGCCTATATTAAAAAACTCCTCAAATATATAAGTCCTCCAAAGGCCAGAGAAAAGTAATGAGTTTATATTTGTCTTATTTCTGCAGCGTAGACAGGTTCTTCACTGTATAGTGAGGGACTATTCTTGACTTGAAATCACAGAAATTACTTTTTTAAATAAAAAATTGCTGAATCTCTATCTTTTTTACAAGATTCTTGTGAATTTTTTCCTGATTTTATCATAATGCTGGACTAAGACCAACGGTATTCCAGGTGGTTTCCTATTGTTATTGGCGTATGTGGATTGAAAAAGACTGTTTAAATGAAAACTTTACCAAATCCTCAAAAAAACCCCAATATAAGCAGAAGTATCTCCTCCTCCCACTAAATCTATGATATCTAGATATTATTCTGGAATGGGGAGTCTAGCTGTATGATAAGTTTCTAGTTATCTTACTGCCCGAATACAAACAGCATGATGAAAGAAGGACATAATACTAATTGTACTGGTCAGATTAGCAGTACAGTTCTGATTCGGAATATATTTCACCAGTCATGTTGCCAGAAATGCACATCTGTCATTATGCTAATGAAATAAATCTATGTGAAGATGGCAGCATGAGCCATGATTCTCTTCATATGGTTTGCAGGTGATATCCATGGCTATTTATTTAAGACTCATTCAAGATACGAATATTTTAACAATAGGTTTTATATTTTTCTCCACCCTTGGAAGAAAATTACTTATTGTTCTCTCTTCCATTCTCGCCCCACCCTCCACCCAGAGTCAGTGCAATTGTCCCATATTAAAAAGTTTGAGAAGCTAATTCATCATAGTGATAAGGCCACTAATTCTTACGATGAACTTGGCTCTGTGCCTTGCTGTGAATTATTGACAAAATTAGGAGAATTTAGGAATACTGCATAGTTCTGCCCTGCTGAATTCTGAAGAACACAAAAAGCAGTAAGAATATTAACAGTAACCCTGTTCCACTCCCCCAGGTCTGCTCCTGCTAATGAGACCCTCAAAATTTTGCTGCTGGTCTGTCAAAATTTCTCCCAGTTCCTTCTCCCCTTATTGTATTTGGAAAACAATATGTAATTTCTGCTTGGAGCTGAGAGAGATGAGGAAATCCTTTGGGTGGGGATATTAAGGGTTGCCCTCCCTTGCCTTCCTTTGGTCTGTATTTTATACGCAGATCCTGGTAGGAAGTTGAAATATCAGAAGAAGGAGGAAGAAGAAGGGTAGAAGATGAAAAGAAGATACTGTTACTTTTTACTGTTACTCTGTTACTTTTGCTCATCAAGAAAACCTTTAATTTATCACCAGGTTTATTCATTGCTCTGAAAAATAGATCAAGGCTTTCAATTAACATCCTCTTCGAATGTAATAATAATTCTGGTGTTAAAGATTAGATTTCTGTGATCATACGACTAACTTCTTCTAAACTGGACCCCAACTTCAGAAACTCCAGAAAACCTTAAATTTCTCACGTCATGTGACACCTGATTGTTGAGTTCTGGAAGTTTGCTGCACTGCACACATATATTTAATGTCTATTTTATGGTAATATATCTTATGAGCCAAAATGTAATATAGGCTCCTTAAATCCATTATTCAAAACTTACATTTCTGTCACTGCAGTAGATTTGTGGTGAGTAATTCCAGTATTTTGGAAAGTAGCCATCAGCTGAATGACTCAGAGCAAAGGGTTTTACACAAATGCAGATCATAACAGTATAAATTCTTTCATAAAAAGACTGAATCATTGACAGTAAATGTTCTCAATAAAGACATATTCCAAGGGCCCAATTAACAGGTTTTTTTAAATGCAACCTTTGTGTTGTGAAAGAAAAAAAATTGTATTAAAAAAAAGTTACATGTACTTTCTAATTTAATCTAATTTTTGCATAAATATTCTGCTTTCTCCATAATAAACTTATGGAGAAGAATAACATATTACTGTACATGAAAGTACAAGATGGGCTTTAGAGAACCATTGAAGCTTTCAGGTGAAGAAAACAATTAGATGCTTGCATCTAATGTTTCCATTTTTATTTGTAATGTCTTTGATAAAAAATTAGATAAGAACAACAGAAGGGTATGGCAATGAAATAACTTTTGCAACAAAACAAATTGGTGACTGTTCAGTCTTTTGAAGGGATGTTAAAAGGAAAGAGGAGATATTGAAATAGAACTGAAATGGTGAAAATATGGAAAAATGTATAAAGTAAGAGACAAAACAGTATTTCTAAAAGTATTAGAAGACTGAACAGTTTTTACCAGATCTCACAGTACATCTTCACATTTTAATTATAAAAGGAGTGCAGGTGGATAGAAAATAACTTTTAAGTAGTAGTAAAGAAAGGTGACAACTGAAGCAGACTAGGATTTTCCTAGTTTATATTTGTGTTCAATTATTTGTCTCCATGGAGTCAATAGAACTAAACAAAGAAGTAGTAAAGAAACTGGAGAAAGACCGGAAAGGCATGTTTTCAATTTAAGAAAACTGAAACCATAGCTTTGAAGAAGAAAACCTTTTTAGAAAAGGCATGTGAAAGAAGGAAAGCACTAGAAAGTGCTAAAAAGGAAATTGCTAGTCTCTTGGGAGATGCCTATTAATAAAGGAAAGCGATTATAATCTCCGTATTTCCTGAAAGATTGCTAAGGGAGAAAAGAGAAAAAAATATTTGATTGTATGATTACAAAACCAAAACCTACTTCTATCATAAAAGGTAAGATTGATGCAGACCATCTAAATAAAGGAGTTAAGTCAAGAACAATAATGAAAGAAGCAAGAGCTCTTTGAATGTATTTGTCTCTCAGATGATAAAAGCCAAGTGCTATTTCAGCAGAATTAAAAGTCTGAATGAAAAATGGCTCAGGAAGAATCTGCCAGGGAACAGCAGAGGCAGTCTGCTCCATAAAGGAAAGTGAGCCAGAGGCTGAGGATGGTAACAAGGCTGGCAGAGGCAGTAGCCTCACTGACAAGGACCCAGTCCCACTGCACCTGAGCAAGGCAAGCAGGGCAGATCTGGTGACCTTAGCCAGGTTTAGCTGAGAGTCCAGGCCACTGAGCAAGCCCATAGTGATGAGAAAGGCCTGAGATCAGGCTGGGATATTAAGTCTGAAGGTCAGGGTCAGGGTCTGGATCAATAGGGTGCATGCCCAGGCATCGATATGGTGGCAACACAGCTGCAGTGCAGTTCAGGCTAGGGCCTAGGGTCTCAGCTTAACAGCAGCTCCCAAGAGACAGAGCGGGGAGCCCCACTTCCAGCTCTTTTTTCATAACAGCTCCTATCAGTGAGCTGGCTTTGAGCTGCCTTGCTTCTAGGAGGAGAGGAGAGAACTCAGGGCCCTGAGAACATCATAGTAAAATGGTGGTTTGCATAAGGAAGAACTCACATATAAAATACATGACTTGGGTGTCTAGAAGAGAATTGGGTGAAGGATAAAATAAGAATATAATAAGGCAACAGGTGATTTTTTTAATATGTGGCAGAAGAGCCGGATAACAGACCTAAGACAAGGAAAACCTTTCCTCCAGAAAAGTTACAGAAGAAAGAAAAGAGGTAAAAGGGAGGACATGAGATAAAGAAGCATGCTTAAGGAACAGGTGATGTTTTCAAAATGAGAGAATTGAAACCATAGAAATATGAAGGGACTGAGAATGAGAATAGCATAGGAAAAGTGGAAATGATATCTGAGTTAGGCAAGAAAAGACAGCAAAAATGTTGAGGACCAGATCCAAAGAAGAACTTGGTCACTGTTAGGACCACCTGTGCCAGCAATGCATATAAATTAAGTGTTTGGCTAAGCAATTTCGGTTTAGGCAACAGAGTTTTCTGAACAAGGAACAGGAAGAGTTAGGCACTTGATAGAAATGGGGCTCTTAAGAGCATGCAAGGCACCAAGACTGGAAATAGACAGCAGAAATTGGAAGTGGAGAAGAAGCAACAGTCCAAACTCTCTCTCTTGGCTGGATTTGGGCACCTGTCTCAATGTTGTAGTTAAACTTCCATGTAGTTGAGACCGTAGGTCTTTACCTTTTTGCTTTGATACTTATACTGTGAAGGTGAATTAAATAGACACCTCTCAACATATTGTTGTTAAGGGGTTTGTTAAAGCTGTCTTCTGAAACTCACACTGCCAACCCTTGGCAGAGAGAACCCGCCACACTGAGGAGATGACTAAGTGATTTTTGAGTGATTTCTCCATTGTCAGAGAATGTCATTACGTCTTCAGGCTAAGAAAGGACAGAGAAAGCTACATCCCCAGGGAAGAATATAATCGCTTTGGGAAAAAAAATCTCCAGTGAAATGTACCCACCAAGAGGTCTACTTCTCCTTATAGTTCCAGACTAAAAAAATCCAACTGTCACCCAAACTGCATCATACTCTAGGAGCATGAGGTTATGTCTTTGTTAATAAACTAATCATGGACAGAATTTGGGTCTGAGCACAGATATATGAACATCCATACTGCTGAATTGCTAGCTCGGTCATGTCCATGGTGGAGTTTGGAGTGTTAAATAAGCACTTTTCCAGACAATACCCAGGCGAGGACTGGGGATATATTATGGGCCAAAGATCACTGCAGAGGCAGGTAGGATGCAGCTGTTCTGTTTTGGAGGGCAAGGGGATATGAGTAGAGTGACAGAAATCAGCCAAATGGATGTGAGCCATGCTGTACTAATCAATACCAGGGTCAGAGAACTGTTGCTGGCCCATTTCATTTATTTTTAGAAGCAGCCTGAAAGAACAAGTACCAGCATCCCAGAGTTATCTTGACATTTGAAGTTATGTGTTAAGGAATCATAAGACTGGCTAGCAGGCTTGTAATGGTACAGGCATCAGCTTTGGTTGTGGTCAGGTAAGTAGCTCCTCGATTTAAAAACAGTCCTTTAAACCATGCTTTGTGTCAGTGATTACCTGCTGTCTGTACTGAGTTAGAGTTGCAGAATGTGAAAACTTATAGGAGTAAGATAAAGAGTTTCAAAGAGTTAAAAGCCCGGTTCCCAGTGACTGCTAATGAGAGCTGAGAAGTCTAATCCTTTAGGTCTCTTTGAAAATCCTATCTGAAAATAAAAATTGGATGAAGTGTGGGATTTATTGGTTCTGACTAAAAAAATGAATAGTAGCAGCAAGTTTTCAGACAAGCTGCAGACTGGAATAACAGAAGAGAAGTGATATGAATTTTCTAACAAGACTTGTCAGTTTTCCTGTCCTTATTAAGAAGAACAGAACATCTGCAAATGGGGCAGACATGATCTTGAAAATAAGTCCTGAATCAATCAATTCAGCAAAGAACAATCTGTACACATGATTTTGGTTTTGGCAAATCATCAAACAGCTATTAACTGGAAAGCTAAATGGGGTCAGCAATCAAAGCCTGGCTGGAAGATAACAAAATCATAAAAGCATTGTAATATGCATTCCTTAAATATGAACAGTCAACGCACATTCAGATTATGTGTGGTAGAATTCAGCTACAGAATAAGACACGTATGTCTCCATGTAGGTGTCTATACATGAATTAGTTATCTAGGCTCCCATTATAGTCAATATAATCTGTCAAGTCTAGAGAGCTTTTCAGCTGATCAAAGGTGGGTAGTTAGAGTGAACTGAATAGCTGTTGGCTTTTGTGTCTACTGGTTACCTACCACAGCTACTTCATTCTTTGTGAAGAATATGCCTTTAGTCAAATTCGTCACAGGAAACCTACAATGCTTGCATTATAAACAAAGAATTTAGGATTATTTCCAAAATATCTTGGTCACCCTATTGACTATTTCTTCATATTAAAATATATATCCCTTCACTGCAATATCTGTATCCAGCTGAACATCTGTAACTATATGCTACAGAGAAATAATACCTGGAACTGAATATCACGTGGAACTTCTGTGTATATTTTTGGCTTCTATGTACTTCTGTGTAACCTTGGTCCTATTTTTAACTTCATCGCTACCTGTCAGTGAACCTGATAAGAGCTGTTCTAGGTCATACTCAGGATCCATACACTCTCTTTGCCCATTTTCTATAGCATTTACCTAAAAGAGTACAAAAGAATAGGACAAGCATATAGTCACATTTCTCTGGTATGCTTTGCCAGCCTTCAGAAATTTTCAGCGCAGGGAGTCCTAAATCAAAGATTATATCACATTTTTGGGCACTAATTTCTAGAGTTTTATGAAAGTAATTTTTTTAAAAAGTGTGCTTATTGTGGTTGAAGGGATGGTGAACTTAGTTCTTCCTATTTACTTTTTCCATGCAACTTCTGAATTTGTAAGCCTTCTGTCTTACCCCCTCCCTCAGCTTGGGAACAAGCTGAATCCTTTCACTGTTTCTTCTGGATTTATTTATTTGATCATAACTGAGGACAGAGATGATGTTTTCATGGAACCTTGTATCATAAGTCTAAGATCTTATTCCCTAGTCATAATAGCTAGAAGGAGAAATGAGTTCCTATTCATCTAACCTCTATGTAGGCAAACACCATTTACATCCTAAGTGTTGTTAATCTAATCTTAGTTTGCACTAATGTCAAATAAACTTCATAGGAAGCAGGTTAATAAAAGCAATTTTTCACAATAATTGTGGTTCTACCTTTTGGACTTCGCTAAAATTGAGAAATATTTTGTAATCATACCTTTTCAAGGGGGAATAAAATTAAGGATAACAAAGGCTTTATAAATCAAACAGATGTGGTTCCCTAGAAAACTCTTGCATTCAAGCTTCTTTACTATTTTGTTCATAATGTTAAAGTAAATCAGCTCTAAAATAAATAGTACTGTGGGGCAGAGGGTATCGATGAACTACCTGAGTTTGGAGGGTAGTTCTACCCAAGTACAATTTTACAGGCATCAAGAGGAGTGGAAAATTTCAATTTGTTTCAATAGGAGCAAGAAACCTGCGGTTTATTTGTCGTGTAGCAATACATACTCCACTATGTATTTTCCTTTTTAAGACTATTTATACAAATTGAGAATGTTACTCTATGGTTTAGTTTTGGTTTTTTGCTTAATTTCTATATTAGAGTAATAACAAAAGAGCAGTTGTTCATGAGATTACACATAGATACTAATCCTAACTAAAAAGCGATGAATGGGATATACTTTGAAAAATTAAATTAGAAATTAATGAAATGAGAAGATACGGTTGCCTGAATAAGTGTGGTTCTAAATCTTCAAATTATGCTGATAATTGGAAAAATTAGGAAACAGTAAGTGCTATTTGAGTAGAATTATATTAATTGCTATAGTTTGGAAAAGCCTGACACAAACAGAATGGTTGAGGTAAAAAAGCTAATATAACTTGTGAGGCTTTTGGATGGAAGTGAATGGGAATATAACTCTGGCAAAATTTTGATTATAAATAAGCTAGCTTTTTAAGTGGAAAGAAACAATATCAGCATGAAAGTTATATTTTGCTTTCGAGATGCTAATTTTCTTTGTTTTGTTATGCTTATGATTATAGTTATTAATATGAATAATAAATTGTCAATAATATTAATTGAAACTCGACTATAATTCTATGTTTATATTAAAAAAAGATGACAAAATCTAGAAAAGTTTTAGACTAAAAATGTCAATCCTTTCCTTTTTTGATTGATTTGCCAGAACTTTTTACTTCTCTTTCCACTGTATGTTAGGTTTAATTAATCTTATTTTTTCTTCTTTTTGCATAAGCAGCTAATTTTGCACATAGCCTGCAGCAGGGCTGGCAGCTTTGAAAATAAAGGTTTTAACTATGATGATATATACCAGTTGCTTCTGAAGTGAGGTCATCTGGGATTTTTTACCTCTCATTTTGAGCTCTGCATGAAGTTCGATCACCCCAGAGAGCATTGCTATGGCAGGATACCAGATTCTCTCTGTCCTGTCCCATCCCAAAAGATTCAGCTTTCTGCCTCTGCACTGTTACCTTTCATCATCACAGGGCCTGAGTGACTACTTTGATTTTCATTCTGCATAAAGTATGTTGTGATTGAATTTGTCCAATAATATTTATTTCCACTGAACTACGACAGTAACTCTGCATTAGAGCTTAAGCAAAAATGACATTAATTACAAAGTAGTAAAAATCTTATATTTAGAGACTTTTTTTCAAAGTGGAGATACATCACAGTGACAAGTAAGAGCAGCTGAGATGTAGTTGTGTGGAATAACTGATTACTTATTGGTAGACAGAGCAGTGATTTACTGGTGAGAAAAATTCCTCCTCTGTTCCTCTGACAATCACTAATAAATTGCTGTGTCTTTTCCTTAACTTTAAATATTTACAAGAGGTCCAGGAGAAAAATGTATTCTTCATTCCCGGTACATATTTCCTGTGTCTTGTATTATCACTTACTAAAGGTATTAGAACACAGAGCTATTTAGTATCCTCAGAATCCACAGCTTTAAGACACCTCTGTCTTCTGTTCAGCTATATCACAAATAGGGTGACATGTTTCTGTTTCTTTTTGAATATGTCCTGTGGATGTGTTAAATTTAGTTGTTGAATTTAATGGAAACCCAGAGATGAGTTAAACCACTGACCTCCTGCAGCAAGCAGTTATCATTCATCTTGCAGTTTTGTGAATGTCACATTTGGTTACTGAAAGGCTTTTAAAGAAAACTGCTCCTGACTCTTCACTGATATGGATCAGAGTGGACAAAAAGTAATTTATACTATCTACACCCAGGAATTTTAGAGGTTTATAAATGTGCTAATACTGCCACCCTAACTTGATTACTCAGGTTTCTAGATTTGGAATAAAGTTTAATTTTGACAGAAACTATGTGACCATTTTAAAATTTAATTTAGCATTTTAGTAAAATTTGAGGCTTAGGTTGTAATTAATTCTGTCGTTCCATTTCATACAATGCTTGTTCCTCTAACCTTGAATTCTTTTTATGTTGCTGTAGTTTTTCCATGTCTGGTTACTTTTCTCATTGCTCATACATCTTTTAGTCTTCACATTTTAGAATACCATTCAAATACAGTTTTTAAAACATTATCTATTTTTCTGTGAAATAATTTTTAATAAGCATTTCCAAATAGAAATGGGGATAGAGACATGCCATAATATGTTAGGAATTTAGAAATTTCATTCTAATAAATACCAAAGTAGAAATGATGTAACGTCTTAAAAGATTTGAATAGTCATTGCAAAAATTGGAAAAATTATGAGATGTTTCCTAAAATCAGGATCCATTTTTTATGTACTCTAGATCATGTTTTACATCTTTCTTCCATAATCTTGAGCAGTGGAAGTTTATTGTAAAAAACTTATTTTATTTTATTTTATTTTGTTTTATTTTATTTTATTTTATATTTCATTGCTGGCAATAAAATCTGATCCATTGGCTGCACTAGTAATCATTTTTTTGTCTTAATTCAACCTAAACTCCCTTGGATAACTGTGATTTTTGCCTGATTTCTACGATGTATATAGGTGTCTCCAGAAACTGAAAGAAGGCATAGATCCCATTCTACAACTTAAGAAAAAAAAATAGAGAGAAAGCTTTTAATATTTTGGAACAGATGTCTGTTTTACATAAAATTCTTGCATTCGCACAGGAGGGCTACAAGTTAGTGTAACTTAGAAGACACTTATCTCTCAAGAAGTTTTCAGTTGTGAAACTTTTGACAAGTTACTGTTTGAGCCAAGGAGTGTGCAGGGAGTGCTAGACAATCTTTTTAAGAAACTAGAAGCCAGATTTGTCCTTGCTTATTTGAAACAGCAAAATTAATATTACTTTACATAGTATATGTATGTTGGTTTTAACGTGAATGCCTGTGTGCTTTATATGTAGTAGCAAACTTGACAAAACTACACAGAGTAATGAAAATGCACGGAATTAGGATTGTTTGATCATCCTTTTGGACTGTCACTGTCTTGAAAGAGTAACAATGACAGCTAAACTTACTCTAGACAAATATATCTGCTGCAAAGAACAACCTTGATTTGGAAATGATAGTTCATTCAGCATTCCTTGCTAGCAATAATTAAGCAAAAGAACTGGTCTGGAATAAGGGATCTTTCCATAGGAGCTAAGATCAGCCTGGGCAAGCAGCAGGAAGGGACAGGGCTTTCAGCAGAGATAAAGTAATTTGGAAGGAATACAGGTGCTGAGTTGGGTTTCAGTTTAGGTTTGGCCACAAGCTCCAGTCAAGGACTTGGAATAGTACATCTGAATACTCTTCCTGAAGAATTCCAAGGTTTTTATAAGAAGTGGACTACAGAACAAAACAGTACTTTTCAGTTCTGGCAACAATATAATAATATTAACAGTGTAGTTCCATGCACATTTTAAGCTAGCACAAAGTTACCCTGCTGCCAAACAAGCTGTCCTGCTCATCTGCCTTCTATTGAGCTGGCAATCATTTCCTGCTCCCACTATGCTGCCCTCGTACTGCCCCTTTCCTCTGCAGGTTGGGAGAACTAATCCGAGCTAGAACTAGCCGGAGGTGAAAGAGGCAGGAATGAATAATCACGGCTGTGATCATGCCACTCTATGCCAGCATTAAGTGCTCATGGAATTGTTATTTTCCAGAGTTTCTTTCCTTCTCTCTATCTCTGCAGATAATTATGTCCTCTTCTTCCGGAGACCGAGCCACAGTAAAATCTCCTCAAGGCTCCTCATCATCAACCAGCTACTGTATTCTCGTGTCATAGAAAGATTTGCTTCAGGACAAGTATTTTTTCTTAGAAAATGAAAGTAGCTGGAGCTAGTAATGGGTTGCAAATGACTCAATTAACTTGTCAGGTGTCAGAAGTTCAAGATGGTTGTCAGATCTAGTCACAATGAAATTTCTACCAGCTATGAGGATTTTCTGGCAACAGTGTGTTTTAAAAATCCTTAATTACATATTCTTATTGTCTAAAACTATCAGGATTATTTTTATTTTGCCCTCTGTCTTTTTGTCTCTTTTTACTGCTTTATCCTGGTTAGGTTGCTGTGGTTTCTCACATCTACAAAGCTGTTTTCAGCTATTTGTCGGATTAACAAATTGTCAGGATTTGTTAAAATTAACTCATAAAATTCATAAAACTGATTCAACTACTGTTTTTGACTAGATGAAGGCAGAATGAAGAGAACAATCTAGCAAGCAGCACTAAGATTTTAGCAGAGGCTTATTTTACTTTAGCCCAGTGCTTACACCCAAGGGGCTTTAACAACATGCTACCGGATTTCAGAAGCAGGGACACAGGGAAAATGGCAACACTACTCTGGCATGAGAAATCTAAGAAAACCAGTGTTAAAACAGCCTCCTTGTGAGAAACATTGAGTCAATGAACTTGGATATCTTCTAAAAGCATTTTTGTGTTGAAAGTGGACCCATATACTCCTGATGAATCATGCTGCATCTGTAGTATATCCACGACCCAATGTGTCACATCAATAGGGGATTCAAAGAGAATGACAAGTAAAAGCAAGGAGTAACAATGTGATGGAATGTAAGTAACATCAGAGCGTGCTATTTAAGAGGTCTGTGCTTTGATGTATAATACAAAAGGGCACTAGTGGAGTGAAACGTGAAGGATGGGTAGGCATTGGTGATGTGCAAAATAGCAAGCTTGCTTTTAAATGGTTTGGCAAAGACCTAGCTGTGAAAAATAAGGCACTGTTGACAACCTGGAATCCCCCTAAGTGTGATGTCCCTTCTCCTTGAGTAGTCTTAAAATTGAAATAGTGCATTATTAGTTATAATGCACAATTTGTTATGTGCATTTGCCTTCTCGTTATTGAAAATAAGTTAGGAAAATTTTTATTAACTTATATAAGGAAAAGCTGAAGGAATGTTTTTAACTTGAAAATTATGTTTCCATTTTTAAATAATGAAGGTATTTTATTTACATATGTACCCATTTTAAATAAAAAAAGGATAGCAAATAAGGAGTATTTACTGTGATTTTGTTTTATTCTTGTTGCAACATTTTGTGCAAAACAGGTTAATGTCTTTGCTGATGATCTCTTGCACTTCCTGGCATGTGCCTTTCATGTTGCTTTAGCTTAAATTCTTGTATGTAGTTTATAATGTCTGGTAGAATTTTTTTTTAAGAAATAAACACCATCATGTGCTACTCGGTATTTTTAAAATGAAAGTACTAAACTGCTCTGCTACCCCAATTTGTGGAATAAATATTGTGATGTAGTTAGAAATCTGATTAAACTTTTAGATAGATGGAAATGTTTTGTTATGTTTTGATCTGAAAGTGTTCTTTGCACTTTATCTCCAAAATGGAATAACACAATGAACCACCTAAGTATGACTGCACACCACCTTTGCAGAAATAACAGTCCTTGCAGAAGGAAAGCCTGAAATCTGTTAAAGTAGTATGAGGGGAAAGAATAGACTCCTGGAGATGAATTCCCAGCTCAAGATCAGCTTGATGCAGTGCCAGTCTTGCAATCTTCTACTGCTTTCAGCAAAGGGTATAGTCCTATAGGCCTCTTCTACAGAGCAGACAGCTGCTGATGCACAGGATTTGCTACAGTTGCAGATAATTAGATTTTTTTTTTCCTTTAAAACTAAAGGGTAAAGAAAACACATCCCCCAAATATGAAAATGTTTCTTCTTAGAGTTTTTCTGCATGTGCACACATAAACAAGACAACCTGAATTATTAAAAGTGTGAATTTAAAGGGAATTTGTTGTGCCACATTTATTGCACACCCACTCTGTGTGGGCACTCAGAAGTAAAGTGATTTTCTTTGAGTTCAGCTTAACTGGTGAGTTAGCTTTTTTCACAGAATCACAGAATGGTTGAGGCTGGCGGGAACCTCTGGAGGTCATCATGTCCAATCCATCTGCTCAAGCAGGGCCACCTAGAACCCAGGAACATGTCCAGATGGCTTTTGAGTACCTCTAAGAGAGGGAGACACCATAACCTCTCTGGGCAACCTGTGCCAGTGCTGTCATCCTCACAGTAAAAAAGTGCCTCCTGTGTTTCAGTTTGTGCCCATTGCCTCCTGTCCTGAGCACCACTGAGAAGAGCCTGTCTCTCTCTTCTTTGCACCCTCCCTTCAGATATTTGTACACATTGATGAGATCCCTCTGAGCTTTCTCTTTTCCAGGCTGAACAGTCCCAGCTCTCTCAGCCTTTCCTCACAGGAGAGATGCTCCAGTCTCTTAATCATATCAGTGGCCCTTTGTTGGACTCTCTCCAGTATGTCCGTGTGCTGAGGAACCCAGTACTGAACCCAGTACTCCAGGTGTGGCCTCACCAGTGCTGAGTAGAGGGGAAGGATCACTCCTTCAACCTACTGGCAACACTCCTCGAGTGTAGCCCAGGATACCATTAGACTTCTTTGTTGCAAGGTGTCCTGGTTTTGACTGGGATAGAGTTA
>NW_009200434.1:0-2097 GCF_000690835.1 Fulmarus glacialis
ACCCTCGCCCTCACCCTCACCTGCTGCTGGTGCAACCCTAACGCTCTGTACTGGTCCTGTACTGGTGTACTGGTCCTGTAGTGGTGTACTGGTCTTGTACTGGTGTATTGGTCCTGCAATGGTGTACTGGTCCTGTACTGGGTCCTCTGTACTCATTTACTGGTACTGCGCTGGGGCCCAGAACTGGGGCACTGGTGCTGCCCCGCTGTGCCATCTGCTCTACAGTACTGGGTACCCTGCCCGTGTGCTGGGTTCTCTGCCCTGGTGCTGCGCTGTTACTGCCCTGTTGTTCTGGTACCGAACCGGCACACGGGACTGGTGTGCTGGCGCTGTGCTGGTGCCTTGCACTGACACTGCGGGGTGCGGTGGAAGCCCCAGGTCATGGCCCCCCCAGGCGCAGGCCCTTTCCCAGGGCGGGGGGTGCGGCAGTGCCCCACTGAGGGGTGATGCCACGTCCTGTCACCCTGCAGCACAGAAAACCCCAGGCAGCACTGGGAGGCTCGTCAGGGTGGCCATGCTGCCACCAGCTTTGAGGTCTCATCCCAGCAGTCCCAAAAGCAAGGGAAACCTCGTGCATCAGCTGTCACGGGACACCACGGGTGCCTGCGGGGGACACAGATGCCATAATGACTGTTTGTGGGACAGTTGATCTAAGTGCACCCTCAAAACCAGAAGCAACCTGAGCTTCCACGCACCACATCGTGTGCATCAGGGTCTGCTCAATAACCCCGGTGTATCCACCACATGCAAAACAGGGGGTGGAAATAGGGGGGTTTGTCTCCACGTCCGTGGAGCTGTAGCTTGATATATTTGAACCGAAAGCTCTCGCAGGCAGGAGCTGAGCCTGTCCGAGGCATCTGTATGCCGGCTGCGCAGCGGGGCAGGCTGGTGGCTGCCTGTGCAACAGGAAAAGCAGCAACACCTAGAATTAATCTGGAACTCGTAATAGTTCACTGGCAGCTACTCTGCACCTAAATACCATCTCGTGTAGCTTGGCCTTTGTTTACTCATCCCTTTGGCTCCTGCTCCCCGAGTTAGAGTCCATCAGCTGATTAATTCATCAGGCCACTCGATTCGTTTGGTTTGTGCTGCTCCATCGGCCGGTGACGGTGCCGGGTGCTGGTGTCCTGCCCGTCAGGGTCGCGCTCTCCTGATCCCGTCGAGCACGAGCGCCTGCAGCACCCGCCAGCCCGCAGAAATAGGTGTCTGCTAGGGGAGAGGGCTTCATTACCCTCCTCCTTCATGAAAGGCTAGAAAATGTTGGTGGTAAGATGCTGTCCTTCTCCTCATCCCCTCCCTGGCAGCCTTCGCTCCGCCTGTGCTCCCATGCCGTATGGCAGTGCGGGAAGATAAAGACAGCAAAACACCCGGAGCAGGGGAAGGCAAACACGCTGCAAACAGCCAGGCCCAGTACAGCTGCGATTTTGCAGGGAGGAAAATGAGTGGCACAAGCCCAAGGGGAAGGGGGAGCCTGGGGCGGGCGGAGATTGGAGCCCAATCCTGCAGCTGGCTCGGAGCTGTGGGGGAGCGCTGATGCCCTTCAGCACAGTGATGCTCGGGGGAAAGTCAGTCGCTTTGCTGGGAAGCCTTAGGAGACAGGAGAAAGGAGAAGCAGGTTTTGCACAGACAGAGGTGAGGGGCTCCCCGCTGGCTCTCTCGGCGATCCCCCCGATAGCTGTGCTGGGGACACCAGGGACACTCCTGGTGGGTGGATTTCCAAACCAAACTTGGTGCAGCCCCGCAGCGAGGGGCCAGCGCCGAAGCGTCGAGTGCCAGCAGCAAAGGTCCCAGCGTGTCCAGTGGGGTCTGGCCCCGGGACGCACCCACACTTCCCTTTCCTTCCAGAGCAAACCCGCAGGTTTACCTACAGCACCCTGGAAATGCCGAGCGGCCTTCCAGGGGTGCCAAAAATCCAGCACCCTTGTCGAAATTCCTTGTCGGGCTCTGCCGGGACGCTTCGCTCTGCCTTTGCCTGTGATGATTCCCTCTGCCTCGGGCCAGCAATTACAGCTGCCTCTGATCTTTCAGATACAATTCTCCAGCAAGGAGTCTCCCGGGTCCGACGGCAGCAGCTCAGGGAGACGGAGGAGGTGCAGG
>NW_009200434.1:2114-3545 GCF_000690835.1 Fulmarus glacialis
AAGGAGCCACGCTGGCAGGCACTGAGAGATTGCAGAAGAAAAGGAGAGGGGCTCCCAGGAGGTCCCCATGCCCTGCCACTGAAGAGAAGGTGACCATATGCTGCCTCTGGTCCCTTCCTCACAGCCCACGGAGGTCGGTGGGCTCCCTCCCCAGCCCCACACCTTCCCACCCTGTTGGGTTTTGATGCCGAGCATATCCAAATTTCCATTCGTGCTTCTGCAGCGCTCCTGCGCTGGAAGGCCTCGGAACGGGCAACAGCCCCCTGCTTGTGAAGTGCCTGGCGATTCAAGATGGATGAATAAACGCCGGGCGGCTGTTTCATCCACCCCTGTAATTGCAGCCGGGGCCAGGTCCGGCGGCGATCTCCAGCCGTGCCTGAGGATGCAGGCGGAGGAATGGCGTAGCATGCAATGAGCTTGGGGACAGCAGGGTCGTGCCCTGCGCTTGCAACGACACCCCAAGTGCCGCCAGCACCGAGGGCGGGCGTCGAAGCCGGTCCCACTGGTCCTCGCAGGTCCACGTCCAGCTGCACGTTTGCAAAAGTGCTAACGATGCTCTGCCCTGCAGCGGCACCCCCCGAATCTCGCACCCAAACACTGGCCCAGCCCAAACCCGTTTGGATCAGCCGGGCTGGAATTCAAACCCCGTTGTTGATTCAGAGATTCGTACGGCTAAATGCCAGAAAGGTCCACTCTGCTCCCACCTCCTGCTTGCCCAGCCCAGGCAGTGACATCTGCAGCTCTTGCATCAGAGCTAATAACCCTGCGGTTGAGCGGGAGCGGAGTTTTTTTAGAAAGACTCCTCGCCTGTGTTGAAAGACTTGAAAGGTGGCGAATCTACTACGTCTTTCGGGAAGGTAATTGCTCCCCCTATTAAAAACCTGTAATTTATTTCCCATTTGAACTTTTCTAGCTTCAGTTTGCAGCTGCCGGATCTCACACCGTCGCCTCTGGATTCCAGGTCCGTTTGAGGCGTCCTCAGACCCCAAGTCCGCCCAGCTCCTTCCCTTCTGCAGTGATTCCCTCGAGCTGTCTGGTTTTGCGGCAGGTTTTCCAGCCCTCCAACTGATCCAAAATGCTCTGCAAAACGCGAAGCTGTGACAGACCCCAGCCGGTATTTCACCAGGCCTGCCTGCAGTTGCCACCCCTCCAACCCCTCCTTTGTATCTGTATGGATCCCGCTAGGAATTTCAGCCAGAAAATGGCACTCGTAATCTCCTTTTTTTGCTCGTTCAACTGCATCACTCACGTCCTGTTCAGCCGCTACGTTCTGCAGCCCAGCTCGGGTGTTTGGGGGAGCATCCTCGCCCCGGGACGTGCCACGGCACATTGCTGGGCTGGGATGCATTGATTCCTCAGTGACTCGGGAAGGAATAAATCCCCGTCGATTTTTCAGCCAGACCCACCGGTGAGACCCACGGTGTGCAGAAG
>NW_009200435.1:0-844 GCF_000690835.1 Fulmarus glacialis
TGTATATAAAATTACAAGTAAAGTTGTTCCTCTGTCACGGAAAGCAGCAAACTCATCATGTCAAACCTTACATAAGCCAAATCAATGAAGTGACCAGGTCTCAGTTTAGGACAATGCTTGTATTTAAGCTGAAAGAGAGCTCTTGTCCTGCAGCTTACCCAAACTGATGGTAAATCAAATCACCTTTTTTTTTTTTTTTTTTTCATTACCTCTTCTAAATAAACTTACAGGAAACTATTGAAAGGGTTTTGTTGCATTCTTCTGGCTTTCCTACTATAGCTCACCACTGACTTTACCTGAGTGGCAAATCTTATTTAAAAAGTCAAGATCCTTTAACCTTGCAGTATCTGATAGCTAGATTGATTGTTGCTTGGACAGCATACAACTTTGTTTTACTCTAGATAGGAGGCTGAAGCACCTAGTGTTATTTTTGTCCTCTAACATAATTTTCCATTCCTTTGTACAAGCCACATATTTCTTATTAGGCAAGCAGACATGCAATAAGGGTATCTTCCTGAATTCTGTAAAAAGAAATTACATTTCTAGCCAGGGACATCAAGGACAACAAAAAAAACTTCTAAAGGTACATCAGGGATAAAAGGAAGACTAGGGAAAACGTGGGCCCTCTCCGGAAGGAAACGGGAGACCTGATTACCTGGGATACAGAAAACACTGAGGTGCTCTTTTTTTTGCCCCGGCTTCCCCCAGCAGGTGCTCAAGCCTCACAGCCAAAGCCACAGAAGACTAACACAGGGACTGGGAGAATGAAGAGCCACCCACTGTAGGAGATGATCAGGTTCAAGACTGTCTAAGGGACCTGAAGGTCCACAAGTCCATGGGACCC
>NW_009200436.1:0-568 GCF_000690835.1 Fulmarus glacialis
TATAGGGTTTGGGGGGGCTATAGGGGGGGTTAGGGGGTGTCTCCCAGTCCGGCCCAGTCCGGCTCCAGTCCGGGACCGGTTTTTCAGGGGGTGCGTTGCGTTTTGGGGAGCAAATCGGTGCGTTTTGGGGTGCGCTTTGCACGCGATGCTTTTTGGGGTGCAATCGGCAAATCGGTGCATTTTGGGGTGCAGTTTTGGGGTGCAATCTGCAAACTGGTGCATTTTGGGGTGCAGCTTCGTGATGCATTTTGGGGTGCGATCTGCAAATTGATGCGTTTTGGGGTGCAATTTTGGGGCGCAATTTTGGGGTGCAATTTTGGGGCGCAATTTTGGGGCGCAATCTGCAAATTGATGCATTTTGGGGTGCACTTCGGTGATGCGTTTCGGGGTGCATTTGCCCAGTGGTGCATTTTGGGGGTGTAATTTTGGGGTGCATTGCATTTTGGGGGTGCAATCTGCGAAGTGACGCCTTTTTGGGGTGCGTTTTGCAAATTGATGCTTTTTGGGGTGCGGTTTGCAAATTGATGCAATTTTGGGGTGCAATTTTGGGGTGCGTTGCATTTTGGGG
>NW_009200437.1:0-5272 GCF_000690835.1 Fulmarus glacialis
CTCGCGCTCCCTGGGGGCTGCTCTTGTATGTCGTGGGGGGCGGCGCGGCAGACTCGATAACAAAGAATAAGACCACTGAGCACATGCATTAACAGATCTTGGTGAGAAAGAATCATCATGGCCTCTGTAAAGGGAAATCCACTTCGTTAGCTTGCTGGAGGGCTATGAGGGTGTCAATGAGCACATGGATAAAGGGAATCCTGTGGCAGAATATATACAGATCTTCCAAAATTCTTCGACAAGTTTCCCCACCAAAGTCCAGTCAGGAAACTTAAGTTGCCAAGGGGCTGGAAGAAAGGTGCTTTTATGAACTGAAACCTGGTGAAAGGAGAGATGAGAGCTCAGTGATCACTTTTCAGATAGGGGAGAGCCAGCAGCAAGTCCTCTAGGGGCACATTTTGAGACCACTTTTATTCAGAATCTTTTATCAATGACCTGGAGAAGGGATGAGCAATAAGTATCTAAGTTTTCTGATGATACTCAGCTCTTTGAATTATTCAAATACCATGCTACATATCAAGACTACAGTGTCTGGCCTACTTTAGTATTTTTTAAAAAAGAAAAAAAAGAAAAAAAACAAGAAAGAAAACTTCTCCCAAGATCAGTTCTTAGTCTGCCAGTTAATGTCTCATTCATGGTGCCTTTCCCCACTGCCCTCCCTCTCCCTGGCTCTCCTCTCAGTCACACACTTCACACACATGCAGGAAGGTCAAAAGACGACAGAATAGCGCAGCATAGATTCCAGGAGTTATACTCTCATCTCTCCCATCAGATATGCACTGGACTTTGAAATAGAAGCATATACCAAATGAGATAGATTTCCCCCCCACCCCCTAAGTATTAGTGAGTAACAGTATCTGAACATGTACAAGCAAACAGCCCGGTATATAAAAAGACAAGAAGTGCTAGGTATAAACAGCAGCATGAAAAGCAAGTGGAGCAACCTAAAGACCAGCAAAGAAACTTGAACTTGATGCAGAATATAGAACAGAAAATTTGAACGGTGAAGCAAAGGGGAGAAATTACACTGACAAAGGAAATTTGCTAATTTTCAGCATCACTAACCAAATGAAAAGAAGGGCCAAAGAGGAGCCAATAGGTTGAATCAGGACGTAAAACAGTAATAGAAGTAAAGAAGGTCATGTTTTAAGTCCATCATAAGCCAACAATAAAGAGCATTACCGTTTTACTGTCTACAGCAGACTTAGTGCTAGCCATTGAGTTTATGGATAAAAAGTTGAATGTCGAGACAGAATGAAACAAGACTGTCTGACACAGTTTGTCAGTACTGCAGTCAATGCTAATAGACCCAGTAAAACATCATGTACACAAATCCAATTTGAGATTAAAAATATATATATATTATTTCTAGAGAGTTAAGTTCATAATTTAGGAATGTGGCAAGATATTATCATTATTAAACACAGAACAACATGCAACCATTTAATGAGCATTTGATTTCCAATGAGAGATTACCTCGTGTATAGACGTAACTTCCAGCTGCACTACAATGCCATGTAATAAGGTTAAAGCCATTAGACCTCATACAACATGGGTAATACATCAGGTTGCCCATAACATCTGCCTCTCTCCCTCCTCCTGTATACAGCCTTCTTATACAGCATTTATTTCCAGTTCAAATGAAGTCTTTATTTTCAACAGCCTACATTCAGAATATTACCTAAAGCTGTAGCATAAGGACCATGGCTGAGAGTTCTGCTTCTCTGGCTTAATATAACTGTATTTATAATTAAGGCCAATCTTATAGAAACAAGCAACAGACTGCCTTGGGAGCCAGGTCAAGCCTCTAGAATGAACTCCCATAAGATCAACGCAAACTTATACATATTCAGTCCCAAGTTCAAAGCACTCTTCTTTTGACCTTACTTTCATTAATGCAAAAAAAGGTAAACACACATCAGCATGTAACAATTTAAAAACTGTTCCACATGCTGGTTTTCCCCTATGGGAAAGGAGATGAGAAAGAATAAGACATACATGACATATTTGTCACACCCACTTAATGCACTTAAAGCCTACAGATGCCATTGCGATGAGGGCAGTACAGAGAGTCTAAATACGGTCCTGAGAAGGAAGATGTGAATAGACAGAAACAATGGTCTAACAATGACAGGAATAAAGAGAAACAGCACAGGAACTAAAATACACAACGGTTGTGATACAGAGAGAGAAAACAAAAACAAAACCAGAAAAAACCCCTACCTTGTAGACAGTGAATTTATGTGAAAGCAGACCTAATTCTGCCTCTTACAGAGAGATTGATAGAAGCTTCCCTAAGCAGCAAGCAACAGAAAAAGGAAGCAGGTTAAGTGCACAGAGCACAAGTTCACTGTATAAAGGCACCCTTTCACATAGTGACTCAAAAGCCAGTTGTATCAGGCTACTTAACTCTGTGGAACTGAACTCTCAGCTTCTTCACCAACTCTAGGTTGCATCAAAAGCATTACTAAGAAGAATCTCTGAGGTTACCATTTCAACATATTGCCAGCTGCAATGCACAAAAGGACAGGAATTAATTTCATTTTCTTGAATGAAAGTAACAGGTAAGGAATAAAAACCTAAGAATTTTCTGCTGACAGCAACTTTCCTGATCTGCAAAATTCCCATTCCCCTCTGCGACTTAGTAGTATTTGTTAGAACCGTTGCTTGATGCTCCAACAAAAAGCTTGCCCCCCAGCTAAAGCCAGTCAAATACTCCTCTCCAAAACCACAGAAACACCTCAGCTTTAGATTATTAGCATGAGGACAGGAACATAACATATTCATTAACCTTAGGGTAATTAAACTTCTTCACTCCTTTCTAGAGTAAACAATCCCCCAGATATATTTATTCTGGTCACTTATCAGACCACCAGGATAGGACAAATGAGGAGATAAGCTGTTAACAGTAAAAATTATCCAGCAAATTTCTTGCTCAGCTATATGGCTTTTCTTCTCATTCATCAAGTAATGAGTAGTGAATCAGAGTGGCAGTGGGGAGACAGCTTTGATGCTGTGCAAGCAGAGTTCAGAAACAGCCAAAACACTGATGTATTATCAACACTTTTAGCCACAAATGCAAAGCACAGCACTACAGGGGCTACTATGAAGAAAGTTAACCCCATCCCTGTCAGGCCTAGTACAGACCTAAACCAAAAATAAATATAGCTTCTTCAAGGGTAATGAAGTCTCCTCACACCAATGCTTTCCACAGCCAGTCCATTTCTGGAAATTTTCTTCTCTTCTTCTGTCTAGCATTATTCTTACAGACCTTTAGCTGTGGTTTTATTTCATTTTAGAGCTCCTTTAATGTCTTCCTCAGGATAAGAAACTAATATAGCTCAGATGCCCTAAACTACAACTATTACGTTTATATTATTATAACAACTAACATTCAAAATTGTCTTGGGTACAAAACTAAAGCAATACTTGACACCAAAATCCCTTTGTTTCTCCTTAAAGCAAAGTAATAACTTAATTGGAAATAGAAATTATCAAACTGATTTCCTTTTGGACATCAACAGTACAAAAAAGTTAATGAGAATTTCTGGCAATTTATGATTCTGTTTTCGTGTGCAGATATTAGCTGTCAGTATTTCATGTCACAGTAAAAAAAAAAAAAAAAAAAAAAAAAAATCACGCCTTCATCCAACAGACCCCATCATTCCTTCAAAATGTCTTTCTTGACTGACTAGCAAGTCCTAGAAGTCTGTCTTAGCCAGCAGAAGAGCAACTTTCCCCCCTACTCCCCACTAGCCTTATAACACATCTGTCACTTTCACTCTGAGAATGTTTCTCCCATTATGCCAGAAGTACTCATGTACTGTTTTAAAAGACTTATACGATGGTATTTTAAAGTAGAAATAGAAAGTGTAGACTCCTCCACGCTTATATACAGGTTCTTATAAATTCAGCTGGAGTTTTCAGACAGGATACTTGATTCAATGGACCAGAGAAATCACACCTACTGTGACTCAGATGCTGTTAAACAGAAATATATACTCTATGATCTTGAGGATCCATCTTCTAAGCATGTGGCTGAAGTGCCAGATTTAGATCTTTACTAAATATGTAAAGATTTAGAACCAGGGAAAAAAGGATTGGTTTTCACCCACAAAAAAGCACTCAGTTATCTTCTAAGAATAATGCATAGCTTTGAATTATACAGTTAAAGGACTTAGGGACACATTTCTGTTTTGAGAAACAGTCAGAAGACAAAGGTGATGCAAGACACCAGTGGCACGAGCTGGAAGACAATCTACCGTGGAATGACATCTACAACTGAGTTTATCCTCTTCATAAAAGTTTGTACCATAAAAGTTTAAGATCAACTTTTTTTTTCCCCCACAGAGCTCTCAGGGAACACAAAAATAAAAAGCACGGCCAGATCTATTCCCGTGGATAGCAACTGGTATGGCATTAAGGAAAGCAACTTGAAAGTGGAGCCATTCTTTATTACCAGCATCTAAGATGTACATTTAAACAAATGGTGGTTTTGCAGTGGAAACTGAGCATTTAAGTCTGTGGGGTTTTTGTTTTGGGTTTTTTTTGTGGGGAAGAAAAAAAAAAAGTACTTATTTTGCTCAAAAGCATCTGTTTCTATTTCTCCTTTTCTACTTCAGTGACACTCCCTCACTGAATACCCCTGGAATTAATTACAATTAATATACTCTACTGTGTTGTTTTCTTACCGGGCATTCAGGCCTTTTTTTTTTTTTTTTTTTCCTTTTTCTTGGTGTGCTCTTCACTCAGGATCTTCTCATACAGTTGTTTTCAAAAGCTTCTGTTTAAGAGTAGTACTTAAACATAGCACATATTCTTTTTAGCAAACAACTTAGAATCCACTGCTTATCACAGTCACATACAAGATGGCACAAAAAGATTTAGCCAAAGATCGTATCAGTAAGAGATAAAACTACATGGTGCTATTGATAAGATTTTGAGTATTAAATGGCAACTGGAATAGAAATAGTTCAATCTTTAACATCTCTGTACTCATTCTTATGACTTACTCTTTCAAAAGGCTTCATAGCTGTTTCTATAAAATAAGACTGTCTTAAAAAGCTAAACTATTAAAAGAAAAAAAAAAAAAAAAATCTTTTTTTCATCAAAGGTGTCTTGCAGCAGGTCGACCTAGGTTCAAGGAAAACTATTTAACAAACTTGAATGAATTCCTCACAACCAACATATTTTACAAGCCCCACAAATTTCAGTTGTGGGCTAAGTTTTCCTTTAGTTTCTAAACAGAAGATAGCACAATGCAAATCTCAGC
>NW_009200437.1:5295-8006 GCF_000690835.1 Fulmarus glacialis
GGGCGAATACCAAAACAGGCTTTCCTCTGTAAATCAGGAGTCATTCTGATCATGGAAAAAAAATCTCCTTTCATGCCACAGTGGTGATTAGTGGTCTCTCTTTTCAGAAAATTTGTGACCAGAAGTGTTGTTTTAGCTGTAATGCAGAACCAGGCTGAAAACCAAACACTCCAGATAGCTTCTGTACAGGAAGAAAGAACTGGTGTAAATTCTGAAAGGCTCTCTTAGAGTGTCAAAGAAGAGTTTTTACTCAAGTATCTTAGTAGGAATGGCAACTGATCCCTTACTAAACTTTGGTATGTCACCTCTTTGATTTAGTTCGGAGTTTATCATGTAACTGCTTTAATCACAGGTGATGAATAAGAAGCAAAGCTGTGCCATTTCAAAAAGAGATGCTTGTTAAAGGAAATAAAAAAATTCATCAATGAATGAGGATGAATTTTCAAAACACAACACGTGTAAACTAAAATACAAAACAACATACCTCAAGGAAGGCTATGGAAACTTTTTGAATAGCACCATTCTTGTTTAAATGGACACTTGACTCTTCCTAGGAAATACTATATTGTATCAGTATTGCAAGATGACAGCATAGGCTATGCTCATTATTGCTCAGTGTTTATAAGCTACTTTGAAGACTGATAGTGCTATTACCTATAAATGACACTTGATATTGTGTTTCAAAAACTCTTCCATGAATTGTGAAGTACTTGTCTGTTTACAGCACTGCAGAAGAATAATTATGTGTAACTTAACAGGCTGCTCACAGTATACGTCAGATCAGCTCCTTAACAGGCTTAACTCATGTACTGGCTTTTTAGAATAGCTTTAATGCCGCACATTAATGAATATGGTTTTAAAAAGAAAGAGTACTAACCCTGTAGAGAGGGTGGCATTTGTCCTTGAAACATGGTGCCAAACGAGCATAGATCTGCAGGCTATAGTAATAACTTGCCAGCTGGAGAGATAACGCAGAATGTAATTGCTTTTCAAAGCATTTGTTGGCATCTATCACCTAGGAGAAAGAGAACATTAATTTATATGAAAGAATTAGCAAGTATACAACATTAAGTGCACAAACTTTCTAAAAAGCTACTTGCTGTGATTTAGAAATAGCTCTGACTATGTTTTTCTGGCACAGAAGTAAATCAGCAACCTCCACACACACAAAGATAATTCTATATTATGATGTTTTTCCCCCCTTGCACAAACACCTAACCAAAATGATTTTCCAACTACAGTTTTGCTGCTTCTATACCACAAAGTTATTACCCATATTTCTGTGCTACATTAGAACTGTCAGTCAGGTGGCCCAACTACTATTTTAAATCTGTCTTTTCGCCAGTGCTATGCTCATAAGCCAGTTCAACAGCATTTGTTCAGAGTTTCCTTTAAATGCGCCAGCCCAATCTATAAAAATGTGTATTTAAATGAATTCAAAGACTTAGATTTTAAACTCAAAGGAAATTACATTTTCTTACGGAATTTTGAAACGCTATAAATAGTCTTTCCTGGCAAAAACATACAAACAAAATCACTATCAACATACCTGCGGAAGTGCAAGTAGATAGGCAAGAGACAAGGCCATATCGTTTGGTAAAGCATCACTTGCCAGTTGTAGCAGAACTGCAACATATAGGGAGCAGAAATAAAGCTTTGATTACTGACCCATCTAGCCTTGACAGTTAGCAAATGAAATGTTTTCAGTGTAACCGTATTTTACTAGACACTAGCTTGAAGCACTCTATACATACTTAATTAAACACTTATCAGTGCAATCCAGAAAACAGATAACATGTAATTAAACCGCAGCACAGTTTTACCTTGACTTCCAGGCAAAGCATTTGATGCATTAACCAAACTAGAATGAGACTACGCAGTAACAGATGCTAAACAAAGCCACTAAAATATCACCTGTACTGATTTACGACAAGTAAATCTTTTGCTTGTAAAATCAAGGCAGCAATGTAATGTTGTAAGTGTTTGAAGATACCAACCAGAGGAACAGTACAAAATGTCTTCTCTTCAAGCCTGAGCTCTAATTCACTTATCACTGAACACAACAAACCATATTAAAAACTTCTGTCTTAATTAAAAAAAAAAAAAAAAAAAAGAAAAAAAAGAAAGCTGCAAGTGTCATATGAATTTTAAGTAAGATCAGTGAAACACCAAAACCAGGTCCTGCCACATATTGCAAAAAGAAGTATCAGCACAACGACATAGTCAAAATTAATGCATCGAAGAATAATTATTCCATTAAAAGATATGCTTCTGGCAAAACTGACACAAAAATTACCTGCTTTTCCTACATTATAGATACCAAACTTGTTTTTTTGTTTAAAAAACCCACTATATTTTACGTTACGCAGAAAAAAGAACTAATACACACACAATATGAGCACCCAAGGTTTGCTAATTAGTAACAGGATCTCTCCTTCGTGCAGTTATCTCCTTCTGGACTAAGTGAAGCATCACTCCATTTGCTACAAAAGTTCCAACAAACAATTATAGAATAATGATTCTCGTGGTACACTTAATATTCAGTTTTGGGCGTAGAGAATATAAATTGTTAGTTCCAGGGACAATTTCAAAAATCTTATGAAACCTGGACCAGAAATTGCATAAGGAATTCTCAGTATACCAGGAAAATAACATTATGGTTTCCTTTTTTTCTAGATGATATTTTTTGTTGTTGTTGTTGTTGTTGTTGT
>NW_009200438.1:0-15073 GCF_000690835.1 Fulmarus glacialis
ATATATATATTTTATATATATATGGATATATAAGGATATAGATAGATATACATACACACACATCCCCTTTCAGCTACTGAACAATTTTATATCTGCGCCTGTTCATTTAAGAAGCTCCCCATTACCTAATTTTTCCCCAGAAATCTCCCCAGAAATGGGACCAGTGAATTTTTTATTTTGCATATCCATGTGAAGTATTGCAAATATCACTCTTACAAAAGGTAATTATCACAACATTTACCATATACCTTCTCAGCACCTGTACAGAACAGCAATAAGCAAACAAGAACTTCTAAAAGTGACCTATAAAGGGCAAAGCATGAAATTATTCTTGTTTTACAGAAAGAAAAGGCGGGGGGGAGGGAAATCACAGATTAATCTTTCAGATAACAATTACTAGCCAGAAGCTATGTTTTGGAAAGAAGAAAAGATGACGATGAAGTCCCATGTAAAGTTCTTTTTCATTAAAAACTCTGCTGTGAGGAAAGGACTGTTTTCACCTTGCTCAGAAAAGCACGAATTCAAACATCACTCAAACCACGTGCAGTGCTGAGCAGGAAACAAGTTAACTGTAAACCCAAGACTCTCCAATACTCCTCTCTTTCCTACACTAAGCCTATTAAATTTGGTACTATTAAGTTTCACATGTGGGTATATGAAATATTAAATCAAAAGCACCTAATAAAACATTTAATAAAGCGTAGCAGGCAATATAAACTGGGAAACAAACAAACAAAATCTCTTCAAAACCAGAAAAAAAGAAAACAGCTTCCTGCCCTTACTTCAGCATCACGATTCCCTCTCCCTTCTATTCCATTACATTTACACTCATCAAACCACTCCCATTAAACATACTCCTTCACAACAAGGAGAGAGTAAAGAAAGCTAAACAGATTTCATCCCAAAGATGCTTCCATAAACTTTTCAGTATTTTTGCTAGCACACATTGGAATCTTGCTTGCTTCTATGATTATCAGCACCTCCAGATGAGACCACAACTATAGCATCTGAATGCATTCATCTGAACTAGCTGATGGGGATATTAATTCTTTACCTCTCAACGAGGTTTAAGGATATGAAAAAGGCTGGCATATGACAAATGCCAGATCTACCTCTTGTTAACATAGCAATAAGGATGCAGGAAAAAACCTTCCGGCTTGTGCCAGAAACCATCACCCATTAAGAGTTTCTGTTCTGCTGCCAGCACATCTCAGCACAATGGCCCCTGCACCTCTGCTGCCTGTGGCAACACCGTCTGTGGTGCTAAATAACACCGGCGGGTAAAAAAACGCTCATATGTAGTGAGTTACTATTCAATACCTTTAGTACAGATGTACTTCTGTAATGTCCTCAACATTTCCAAAAAGGTTTTTGGTAGCCAGTGAAACAAGCATGAAAAGTCTGAAAACTGTTTTAGCATGCTTTTACCCTGCTTTTTTCCTCTAGAAACACACGCACATACCCATAGTTCATAAAAAGTGTAAAAGTACTACAAGTCAATACCTCACCTTCCAGCCCAACTCCTTTTGAAGAAATACCACAATGATTTTTTTTTTTTTAACTCCACTTCAGAATGACACAAAATACAAATTAAATTCAAACTCAATGCCTACAAATAATACCACATGGCACTCTTACCCAAGGTTAGCATCAAAATAACCCCCTACACTGTCACGGTAAACTACAGGTGAAGTCCAGGTCATTAGTCTTCTGCTTTTCTTTTCAAGTGCCAGCTAGGCAGTTGTCTCCAAGCAAACCATAAATATACTGTACTATAGTAGCCCTTGACGGCCTTCAAGGTGGAATCCATTTGTTTCAGGTGCCTACAATGGCAGAAAACCCACAAACCTTCATAAAGTACTTTAACAATTGAACGAATAATGGAATCAAAGCCATCTTTATAAACAAAAGCAAAGAAAGTGTAAGACAAATTCAAGGCACCTTTGTAACAGTGGCACTTCTGCAGAAAGACTAACTCAGTGTCTGGATGCCTAATCATTAGTATTCGGTGGTATCAGTTAACGGTACAATTTCGTATTAATGATATCCATCACTGGTATTATACATACCGGTATTAAGAGGTAATGCAGTTACAGATATGCAAGTTACAGTGATTACACGAGATGCTGCTCAGCAGCCAAGCTGTGGCAATTGGCCACTCAGCACATTGCCAAGTCTTTCCCCCCGCCATGGGTCAGCTCCCACCCTCTGAACCTGCTTTGCCTGCGAGAGGCACGGGCACACGCCAGTCACCCAGCCAGGGCAACGAGCACTAGCTTGCTGCGACTGTAACTCAATCACCCTTACGTAAGATTTAGGCACTGCTCCCATCAATGTTTCTCTAAAGTTGCCATGGCTGCCATGGTCTAGACTGAGCTCAGTGCTGCCAGCAGGTGTTGTGTGTGCCCAGAGCCCACAGAAACTAGGCAGAGTCCAGGTGTTACTCAGCCTAAACTTACACCAGCTCCCTGTGCAAGCACAAGTGAGGCAGATGGTTTTTGCATGTGTATCGATACTTGCCTTTAGAAACTTTCAGGCAGGTCAAGTAGGTATCTCGATGCAAGTTTGGCAATACCAGAGAATAAAACTTCCCGGATAGCTCTTGGACATAAAAATGTATTAAGGACTGTGGCAGAAGCTAGAGCAGGATCTATGTAGTCCAGATTTTACTCTAAAGTCCTATGAAGATACTGATAAAAAGGTAACAGCATCCCTTCAATCCAAGTATAGCCATTAAACATGACCATTAAGCCCTTAGCTTAAAACATCCAGCAAAATCAGCCACTAAATTACCAAATGGGCTCTGAGATATTACATTTTCAATAACTAACTTATTTTACTGCAAACAAAAAAAAAATCCTGTTCAAAAATACATGTGCGGAATACTTTGTTTCAGTGCTGCAGACTGTCACTTCCAGTTTGCACATAATGAGAAGGCAGCAAATGGAAAACTGGAATTAAATTAAGTTGAGGAACTATGCCACTGCTGTAACTAGATTTGTCCAGTTCTCCCCCCCTACACTCAACATCTACTTCAGCTACTGTTTTTTTTTTATTTTTAAACAGAAATTTAATTTCATAAAACAATTACCCTTTTCAGCAGCTTGCGTCTGATCAGCTCATCTACCCATTAACTGTTCATGCTGGGGATTACACTCGCAGTGCCAGGCTGAGGCGGTTTCGCAGGCTGCTGCTTTCGCTTGGTTCCTGACACACCGTACAATAGCTGTATCGCTAGGCAGCCGCTACGGCTAGCCAGAAAACAGTTTAGCAGTATGATTTCAGATTAATTCTTGTGCAATTCTGTAACAGCCTAGCAGGCTGTGCAACGCAGATGGCATTCTCACACCGACAGGCACAGTCCTGTGTTTTTGCCAAGAAAAGAAAACACAGGGAGGGGAAAGGCCCACACAGACCTCCCACTGCCCTGCATGCTCCCTTCCCCATCTCCACCTCCCGGAGAAGGGCTGAAAGACCATCCAGTAGATCTAGTAGACCTCCAACATCTTTCCTCATAACACAAATGAATGCTTTCATCCAAACCTCCTTATGATTTCTCCTGGACTAATTTACTCTCCAGTGGGCGAAGAAATCCACAGCTTTCGAGAACAATTTGACTTTTGAGAGAGAGAAGGGGGGGACTGTGCTGCAGGATTTGTACAGGCCTTGATTATTTCTAGTTCAAGACCAGGTCAGCTGTGATGGAAAAGGAGCACTACCATAAGCTTCCACGTGCCTGCCAAGCACAGAACGGGAACTCCAAGTGCAATTTGATTAGAACTAAACTGATATTGGAAATTACATTTCTAAAGCAAACAGGTTTTTTAAAATTGTTCTACTGTGCTACTTGCCTTGTTTTTTGTGAACATTTAGTGTTATATGTCTCACCACTCTCAGAAAACTAGAAGCGAAATAACAACACAATATCTTAGAGAAAATGAGATCTAAGCAAATGCAGCAAAATTTAATTTGTTAATTAAGACCTGAAGTATTTATGGTTTATTACCAATGAATGAAACAAGGACTTAGGCCTTCCTAAAACTAAAGCTCAAAATTAATTTCATACCACACAGGAATGCAGGCACATCTGTACCATGCAATAAAGTCACAGAATAGAGACCTTGGTCCCAGCAATCATGGGTCAAACATACTCCAGTGCTGAAAGGGACTACAGACACCTGATCTCCATGTAGCTAACTAGCCTGGAGAGGCTGCCTCTCCTCATCAGGGAGCACAAACAAGTAATTTTAGAGAGTAAGAAGCTTAAGTAAATATCTCTGCTGTTACAGTGCAGCAGAACACAGAGCTCAGCTGTACTACTAACATGGTCAGCATTAGCTCAACGTCTGGACACCATGTTGTACCAAACATGTGAACATACCCTGAAATATTCAAGTCACTCACAGGCTACTCCTCCTGTAAGGATTAACCCTGAAAAATACAATCCCTGAAAAATACAATCTTTTTCATCTTTTAAAAAAGGAGCAAAAAGGAACTCCAGAAGGTGCTAGCTCATTTCAGTTTTTATTTTGAGCGATAGCTTCTAGTCTTTTAGAAAATCCTGTGTAGGCTTTCAGCTTGTTAGTCTGCTTACACTGCACTTCTGTTCTATTGACTGTGGGGTGATGTCCAAAAGAGACATCCCAAATACCTGGTTCAGGCGTGAAGGGCAGGTCCCTTCCCCAGGTGGTTTGGGAAACTTAACATCTCCAAAAGGCCTGCCAGAAATCAAAGAAATGCCTTCAGAGCCAACATAGGAAACACAGGAACAAGGGAAATATGTAACCCAAAAATTTACACAAGGAAGCTGAGCCATCTGTGGCTCTGGGTTTGGATGACTGCTCCCTGTCACCAGAACTGTAGTTTCCCAGAGGGTTCAACCAGCTAGAAGCCTGCAATTTGATGGCTGTGCTCTGGATATATTTATGTACTAAGCCCGATATCCAAAAACCAAATCAAGGACACAAGGACTGCCTTAAACTGCACTTTGCAACTGTCTCTCTCACATGAGTGCACTTGCTTCTTGTAAGTTTAAGGTTTATATTGAAAAATATATTTTAGCTTTTATGACTGATAAGCTCATGCATAGAAGTATGAAACACCATCTTCATTTTATTGGTGTTGATTCACATCAATCACTAACACTGACAATACTGAAGACTAGTAAAGATTACTATTATGAAAACTTTATGGTAATAGCACCTGACAGTCACACTGCTTAAAGAACACAGAGGTCACAAATTCAAAAGGAAAGAGGAAAGCAAGGTCTTCTGGTGCGTCCCGAGACCGGCGTCTACAAGTACTGCACTCATGGTTACAAAGAGACTAAGGCAGTCAGGTGTATCTTTCTGTGGATAAGGATTCATGAAGTAAGCAATTCTATACACAAAAGAAGAGCATGGCACCCTATATTTCTTTTGCAAATTATGGGGGTTTTTCCCTCCAAAATTTAGCTTTAACAAGTAAGTTAGCAGCTCTCATCATTCCTAAAAAAAATCTGGAGCGCATAGCTGTAAGGAGTGGCTGAGTCACACCACTGGTAAAACTTACCAGAGCCTGGTATTAATTATGTAATTAGGGCAGTATCAAGAAAAGGAATACACCTTCTGTAGCATCTTTCTGCTATATGACTGAATGCTTAACAGAGATTAAATCTGCTAAACGAATGTCATTATATGTATTTTAAGATGAAAAAACTTAATCAAAAGAGAGTTTAAGGAAAACTTGTTGAAGAGTGCACAGCCCAGCAGGCTAGTAATGAGTCATAATAACAAGTGCTGCCAGTATTTTAGAGACACTTTGTTTCCAGAAATTTTAGAGTGCAAGAATTCAGCTGAGATAAAACAGTACTGTCAAAACTAATGTCGTGAATATAGGCTATCCAATCCCCCAAAATACTGTAGTCACTGCTGTCTTACCAGGCTACAGAATAACATTTATTTAGGTGTAAGGGGAAAAAGGGGAAGGAATTAAAACAAACAAACAAAACAACAACAACAAAAAAAACCCCACACAAAACCACAGTCTGAGTACCTGCAAACCTAAACTTAGTCACATTTAGAGTTCAGGGATTTTGGGGTAATTTGGGTACCTCTTGTAAGCCAGGGCCCAATCAGCCTAACACATCCAAACACTCCAAGCCCGTAAAAAATTACACCACTCACAACACTAATGTGGATAGTGTCAACTCTTTATAAAGCACACTTGTAACTACTGTATAATTATCAGAGTCAAACTTCACTAAAAACACAGTTTTGTGAGACAGCTGGTTTCAAAAAACATTGCCCACAGCACCGCAGTACATCGATGAATGAACTAATAATGCCCACACAGTATTTTCAATTAAAGACACAGAATAGACAGTTTAAAAGCTGAACACTCCTACCTGCAGAGCAATGAAACTATTTCTGCACACCCTCACAAAAAAATCTTTTTTACTTGTAAAGTCAAAGGAATAACTTTAAAAGAAAATTATGTCACGCAATTAAGTAAAATATTTTAAGAATAAGTACATATATTCAGGAACTTCCTCACATTCCAATTCACCAGCACCTTAGGGAAATCAAGAATAAGTGCCACAAGTATATTCAGAAATAAGTAAACAAAACAATGTTTATTCACTAGAGGAAAATAAATTTTTTGATTATGAGAGAAAACAAACTGATGTAATGGAAGATTATCCAGGTGATCAAAAAACTGTCAGTCATGCCAACACTAGGCTTCATCCAATTTCTTCCTCATAACAGTCTATTCTAGAAGGCCACTACTTCTTCAAAATAGCCTAATTTTTAAAAAGAGGTACTCTACTATTTTTAAACAAAGTTAAAAGTGTTTCCTGTGTCTGCAGCAGAGGGGAACTCTTAATTATTGCCTCCTTTACCCAGATTTCCCTTTCCTTTTCACAAATACCCACACAGTCACCTACCCACACACATACCCTCACTCTCCCAGCCCTTAGTGCTATAGTCCAGAAGTCACTACACGTTCATGCCAAGACTACTGTAGCTCTGAAAATTGTTTTCATTTCTTTCACCTCCAAATAGAGAATTTATCTTCCCAGTTACATATTCTCAAGTCTAGGGCACTTGGTTGCCTTACACTTAGGAGCCACAGGTCCAAGAATTACATTTTCCAACTTCATTTAACTCAAAACAAGCACAAAGTTACCAATATACTTATTATAGCTAAAGCTACAAGCCACTTCCCAAGTTAAATAGAGTTAAATAATACAATAAAAGAAAAGGAGGATCAGGTCAGTTAAAAGAAAATCACAAGTTGTCATTAATCGTTACTGAAATGACTGCTTAGCTAACACTACTAAAATAACAACCAGACACTTCACAATGGGACAAGATAGCTGAAAAAAGTGTTTCAATAATCTTCTCTGAATAGTGCCTTCGCTCTGTTAATTTTCAGTGCAACATTCTTGGAACAAAAACCACTGTATGACTTTCTTGCCACTCCTTGTAAAAAAAAAAAGTGTTGTATCCATAACACCCGATCCACCAAGTTCCAAAGCAAACTGCAGAAAATTTCTTCATATTTATTGTTGACTGTTTCTAATGAACAGAAGTTGCTCTGTTTCAAAACAGAAGGTAGACTGTTCAAGCAGTGACTGAAAGCTCTGAGCTGGTAAATCCTAACTGTGCAGTAAGGGAAAATAACCCACTTGCTTTATTTAGTACTATCTGTTTCAAAACTTGCAAAACAGAAAGGAACAATATTGTCCACCTTCTTCAGTCCTTCTGGTTCAGCTACACATTTTTATACATCTGAATGTCAATCCGCAATTTTAATTCTTTCCTTCACGTCTATTCATCCTGTTTGCCAAAAACATCCACATTAGCACCACAGCATCAAAAATTAGAGATTAATTCTTCCATCCTTCTGTTCCCATACAGAGACAATGTATTCAGCTGCCCTGCAAAGACTTGACCACCTCACTGCTCTTTGTTGGCTTCAGATGATGCTTTAGAAGAAGGCCTCTAAAAAGTTAGTTAAAAGTCAGGGAGACTATGCTAGAAATTCAACAGGTAGCATTTTTCCACACTGAGTCATGCTCCAAACTGATTGCTCAGTAGGATGCTGAATGCTCTTTTGTTGCAAGCAAGCATTTCTGACAAATATAAACTGTCAGTCCCCAAACTTCCCCCCTCAACCCCCCACCTTCCTGTTGTTCAATCCCCCAACAGTTGAGATGTTTGCAAACCTTTTGGTGCTGATGCTAAGAACACTCCCCATGAAGTTTCAACCAGGTGCAAAACTTGGATTAACTACAGACCATTATCTTTTGTTAACTGGAGGCTGATTTTCAGATGTGGTGGAGAGGGGACAGGAAAAAAAAGAAAAAAATATTTTTGTTAATGAGAGACTATTTAGCATTTATATGGAAGTACCAATGGAAACCTGAAATAGTTGGAGCTTAAATAACAAGAGAAGTGAAAAGAAAAGGACTGGTCACAGCTGACTAGTGAAACAAGTTTGCAGTTGGTACTGCTGTGAAGAATATCAGGGCCTTGCTTAACATGATCATCTGTGCAAAAAATCCACTGGAATCTGGAACTTCACAGGAAAGCCAGTTTCCACACACGAATTCACATCCCAAGGCTAGCAGGAAGAGAGCTCTCCACTGCAGCATCATCTGCACCAAGGGTCGAGCTGCCCCATTTCACATCCTCAGCCTTTTCTCCAGTCTGAGGGAAATAAGTAATGCAGAAGGACTTACAAGACCATATATACATGGGACTACATAAGTGCAGGGTAGTAGCTTCTCATAGACAAATCCAGTTCTCTTCATTTATATACCTTCAGTTCTCACAGAAGAAAACACTTGTAGCACACACTCAGATGTATTACCCTGAAGAAAGGCAAGAAACCAGCATGATCAAAAGCATTTTTAATAAAACAGTTCTGGCTGAAAATTGGGAATTTGATTAAAATTAAGATCTGTGTCTAAATGTGGTTACTGCATGGAAAATAACTTTCTGGCAGATAAACCAGAAACTTTTTCTAAATATTTTCACATTTTACTAAATATATGAATAATCAGAATATTTCAACTTCTTATTTGTTTAATTTGGGCAAAGACAACTACATTGGGCAAAAAACTGCAGACACTATGGCTCCTTCCACATTGCCTAGATTTTCCCATTGCCAGTAGAGAAGAACATCCTCTATGTAAAGATAAAGAAACATATTAGAGAATGGCTTAAGTTGAAGAAAACATTTAAAAACTGATCAACTGATGCTTATCACCTGACTAAAGATGTGATGCTTCAATATTACTTCTACTAGTTCTCCAGTAACAGTTAAAACTATCCAAATAACTTATCGACTATAATATCCGACATATCACTGGAGATTTTAACCTAACAGAAAGTGAAAGGACATGCTCTGCTACCTCATCAGGAAAGTATGGGCTAATTTCATATTCTTCACTTTTGATAACATATAAAATAGAAAAGGCTGCCTGATTTTCTAACAGTTGAGCTTCTACTCCAGGCAGGGAAAGTCCTTGTTGGCTAGGCTGAGCAAATTCAGTGTGGAAATCATTGTGGAAATACAATCATTCTCCTGGTTTAATTGCTACTAGCATGCAGACTTCACTGCACTAGCAAGCCTACAGTTTGGAATTATCACTAATAAAAATAACACTGGTAATACCATTTCAGCAAAATTTTAGCTCCAGGACAGAGCACGTCCATGAAATAAGTGCACCCTGGTAATGCACCACCATATAAACTGACAGGTTCACAAGTCAACTACATAGTTAACTCATGACATACACACTGTGAATAAAATCTAGAAAGAACTAGCTACTTCCTTGCTACTTGTACCTGCTGCAAACAACTAATATCTATGCTGGCATAACAGCATGGCTGGGTAATTTCTGCGTCATGTTCTAGCTGTAGGCTTAATTTTTCATTAGGAATCAGGTTCCCCGATTAGATTACAAATCCAACCAGAACTCCAAAACTATTAATGCAAAGTCACTTTAAAAAAAAAAAAAAAAAAGAAAAGATAAATCATGCAGCAAGGTAGCTCACACAAATTAAAAGCAGTTCTCTCAATTTTACATTACAGGCATGGGAGGCTCTGCCTCTGTTTCTAGAACAATCCTCCTCTTCTGCACACAGCTGCTAGCCTGGGCACTGCTCTGCCAGCCTCCCTCAGCTCCAGTGCACACAAAGCAGCAACACCTGATCCTGGGATCATTTCTGTCTGCTGAACGCTTGGCTGCAGCTCCTTGGGGACAGAAAGAAAAGTCTGTCCTGACAAGCTTCTTCAGGGTCAAAACCCATTTCTTTGTCTTGACTGAATTAAATCAGCCCTTCTTGGCACATACTACTTCTAAATCAGGCATTTCCCAGCTGCTCTCAGAAATCACTTGTGGTTTGTCTGCATAAGAGTTCATAGTCCTCATGCACTGGAGGTAGCACAGAAGCTTTCAAAACAAGTATTCTACTATAAAACAAACTGTTTCAAATCACCTTAGAAATTTAAGCTTACAGTAACTGTTTACATATCAGGTCCACAGTAAAACTAACCGAGACAGCTATGATCCCTGCCACAAAACTTGTGACCAAATATCTCGTTCCCCTGAGCACTTAACATCAGAAAAGATAAGAGTTCCTTTGGCTTAAATGAGACCTAACTCATTTAAGGTTAAGTGCACAGAAGGTTTTCCAGGATCAATACCCAAGCTAATAAGAAACTTTGCCGGGAAATGGAAAACTATGAGTTTACACAAAATAATGTGGTAATGGCATACTGGTAGTGCCTAAAGGCCAGGGAGGGTCTTATGCTAAGGTTTATATAAAGCTTTCATAAAGGGTCATACATTTATTAAAAGCTACAGACAGCTATATCTACATATTAATCTATAGCTTTAAAGCTGTTTCAGACTGTTTCCTCACCACCACCAAGAAGTCAGAAGACTGGATGTTAGCGCAAGCTACAGACTGTATGGCCAATTGCTATGAATCAGGCAGCTGCCTCCCACACCTATACACACACACACAACTTCCACCCCATGGCTGCACTTAGCTTCAGCCACGTACTACTACTGCTCTCACAGTAAACCTCAAAAAAAAAAAAAAAAAACACGGGGGGGGCACAAAAGCATACAGCAATAACAAAGCTCTAGTGTTTTGGCCAACCTTGTTTCCACTTAAAATAATTTCCTTTAGCACTAAAAACAACATTTGGGGGATGGGGAGAAGAGGTAGAAGGCTGTTTATTCCAGATATTTAGAAAGAAAAGTTGAATATTTAGACAAAACTTCTTAAGCTAACTGGTGTTCTACACAAATTGCCAGGAAGCATTAAGCAAGATCTTAAAAGGGTGTTAGTAGATCGATACTATTTTTTTTTTCCTAGACTTCCCAGATCTCTCTGAAACAGGTACTTATAATTCTTCCATGACAGTCTGCTTTTAAAATTTCGGTGTCAAAGCTAAAAAGTTTTAAATTTTAATATTTTGCTAACTCATGTTACACAAAATTGTAATTGTGCGATTTAACTGATTTCACCACTGAATCTTAAGAAATGCTAAAGCAAGGAACAATGATAGCAATGAAGGCTCTTTCAGTTCTTAAAAAATATTTTTTTCTCTTTTTAAATAAAATACTGTCAGGTTTTTTTCTTCTTTTAAAAGAAACATGACAGTTAAGCAGATAGTACCACCTTAAGATCCTCCCAGAAAAGTTTGTTTTCTCCCTGGTTTCAACTATAGACTTTGCTTGCCCATGCCTAATCACTTGACTCTTGTTTACACAGAAATACAGAACTCTGTCATCAAATGAAGTGTGACTGCAATGCAGCCCTTATGTAAGCCTCATCACATGAAAAATTAGCAGGGCCCATAGGAAACTACAAATAGCTTATTTCCCAACTATACTTATCAGAGTTAACCATTTCTAGACCACTGAATTAAGAACCAGTGGCTGAAGAATGGGAACAAGACAAATTGAAACTGTAAGTGGGCAACAGAGTCAGGACAGGAAGCGGGATTACCTGGAACTAATGAAAGGACAGGATTTCCCTGCCTCTTGAAGTTTGAGGTCAGGGCTAGTTGCACTTCACATACAACCATGTTTTTGACTAAACACATAATTGGATTCTCAGTCAAATCCAGTTGACTGGTGTTACACAATATGTCAGACAATCTTATCAGTGTCAGAATGGATCAAAAATGTACACAATCTCCTGTCTTCTCTATATTACCCATCATCAGCCTAATCTGGAAGTATCACAGTTTTCAGTTCAGAGTAACAAGACTTCAGCCCTGTGTTCCCAAGCAGCCATTGCAAAGCAGCACATTTAGGTTGTTGACCTCTAATCTACAGCAGCAGTGTTGGCAGAGGGGTCTTGCAAAGGCAGCAAAAATGGAGCAACACAAAGACTCAGCAGCCAGAAAATAGTACAGCAGTGACACTCCATCTAAAACCTGCTGTCACAGCAGGAACCTCTAGCAGTTCTTGCTGGAACCGTGGAGTTTTTTTAAAAACAATAACATCTCATATTTGAAATCCTTTATCACCTACCTTAGCTAACAATTTAAAGTAAATAAACTAGACCAGGACTCAAACAAGTAAGAAAAATCTGACAAAAAAAAAAAATCGGTTTTCCTTTTGAAAAAAAAAACCCTACACCCCACATAAGAGAGGTCCTTGTGCAATCTGTAGCTCTCCTGTGATTTTTGCATCAGTCAAAAGCACACTGAACTGAACAAGTCCAGTATGTAATGGCACATAATAAGGATATCCAGAAAGATTTGTGGATTAGAAGAAAGGAAAAAAGTTCTGGCTGCCCTTGAACCTTTCAGACTTCACAATAAAACTGGAAAGTCCCTGGTTCTACACCCTCTTGTCATTCCTACCTAGCTATGGGGGAAGAAAGGGAGAGCTTTGAAAGCCCATTTTCTTTGGGAACAAAACTTCTCAGCTCTTTCCAAAGTAATTGAAGATATCCCCTACCTTTGTGCTCCAATTGTACCGAGATCAATAAGCAATAGGAGTCTCCCCAGCACATTAAATACTGAATGAATACGCAGAAGACTGGGTCATTGATACTCCAACACCAGAGCTGACCCTATAAACAGCAGCATATGTCCAAGACGTTGTAGCTTAGCCCTGTACTGAAGAAAAAAAAAACTAAAACAAGTCACACAGGTTATTTAAGTATTTCCAACTTTGGAAGCAAGATGGCTAGTGTCCCCTAACAGGACATTTGCTCATGCTGGCACACAGAAGTGGGGATACTGGTGTATTTAGGGTATATGGCATCACCCACCTCAACAGGTAGTAGTATATAAATATATCCAGGTCTTTGTTTTAGCCTAGCAATTTTCTTGCTGGTGTTTCCTTCATCTACATTTAAGATCTCCAGAGATGGAGCTTTCAGCCTCAAAGGACAAACAGATAAGGAAAATAAGCATCAATAATCTACTTTCTATATTGCACTTTAAAAGTAAAGTGACTCAGAGGGAAAAGGTCTTACAATGTGTTGAGTGCATTAATACTTGAAACCCTGGGTTACAACATAACCTAAAATCATGCCTTAAACTGATTGGTTTCGAATATTTGAATGCCACCCCCAGAAATGTGAGACAACTAAATGGCCAATGCATTATTAGCTGACAAGGAAGAACCAAACCAAAAACCCTACGCCCCACAGAAAACAGCAAGAGTGACTCAAGAAAAACAAGTTTACAAATTCAGTATTTGAAATACAGTTACTATCACTAAAATATTTAATGCATTAATACATTAAATTAAAATTGTAGCACTGTTGCTATTTTGAACAGAAAGTGGGTTAACAGTCAGGATCCTACAGTTTATTTTTTATTATCAGAATGGGAAAATAACACAATGCCAATTCATGTAACTTCTGAGCAAATGAGAGGACCTCTCACACACATTGCTGTGCTGGAGTGACCATCCCCCTCTATACCAAGGAGGCAACAAAACAGGAGAGCGATTTTCACTAAAACAGTGCAGTACATTACAAGCATTCCGCCCCACTGGGTATTCCTTGGTTAGACATATAGCCTTGCACAAAAGAAGTTTAATCTTAAGATGAAAAATGCATGTATAAATTACAGAATACACATATAAAAAAAAGCAGTCAGTTGCCCAGCTAGACTACAATTAGTCAAACTTCCTTGACATATCTGATAAAACTTGGAAGTCGTAGCATTTCCTAGCCGCAATCTGAGAAATCAAAAGCATGTATCTTCAAGAGATGCAATATTATGAGCTTCGAAGCACTTTCTCAGTCTACCAATACATTCCTCTGTTTTAAACAGATTGAACTTCAACCAGACAACTCTTACACAGATACTAGGCAGACATCCAACAATACAAACCAAGCTGAATGTTAACTTTGCCCAGTGCTCCACACACATTATATGTCCACACAAACCCAAAGAAATAAATAAAATTTTAAAATCCATTTTGCAACAGACAAGACAAAAACTGATAATGCACAAATTATAATTCATTTCCAAAAAGTCATAAGAAACTTCCAAGATAAGTAACTGATGCTTTGGATTGTATTCACAAGATTATCATGTGCTTCATATGATAAACCACTGCATTTCTTTCTGACTTACAGAAGATACTGTTTGAAAAAGCCAGAAGAACTGAAAGAATAAAACATGAACTGTCACGGGGAGAGGGGGGAAACTGGGAAACAGACACAATTATTCTATGAGATGGCTGCAAAGAAACATTAAACAGTGCTGGAGGTTAATTGTTCTCATTAGTCAGCTTGGCCAAAAGAATAAGTGAGCTTAAAACTGTGCCAGAGGAAACGCAGGCAGAAGATGACCACCATGTATTCTTGCTGGGAGAAGAGGAAAGCAGTTTGTTACCCGTAACTGAATCACACTCCAAATGCCTTCACAGCAGCAATATCGCATCTACCATGAAATAGTCTTCAAGACAGGTAGGGAAGGGTTGGATGCGGGGAAGGAATAGACTTTAGAAGAGAAAGAATATAGAAACCATGCAAACAAACAAAAGTCTCCAATACTTGTGGTGAACTTGTGGTCAACGGAGTTCAATCCAGTT
>NW_009200439.1:0-4126 GCF_000690835.1 Fulmarus glacialis
TCCTGGGGCGGTGCCTGGCAGCGGAGGGGAGTTGATCTCTCGGCGTGCCGGGGTTTGCTCGCATGCACAGCCCCAGGCCCACCTTGCTTAGGCGGCGCGGCTGAGGAAGTGCTCCCGGAGGGAAGGCCTATCCGCCTACGTGTGAACGGCAGCAGACCCGCCGCTGTCTGCAGCGCGGGCCGTTAGGCCTGAAAAGTTCCCCGCCGCTGCCTGCCGCGTCGAAAAAAAAAGAGGACAGCCTTGCCAGCCGCTGCGGAGCGGAAAAGCTGTAATAGGGCTGGCAGCGGAAAAGGAGTCCTAAAACAGCGGTTTTTCTGTGCGATGTTTTGAAATGTCACAGATGTTGGAAAACAAGGTCTTTGCCTTTCAAACCGGAAAGGCAGAACTAGCACCAGCAAGAAAGAAGGGATAGGAATTTGCTCAGTAGGTACCAGGAGGATAGTGGAGAACTACCGGTGGTTATGCCTTAATGATGAAAAGTCCGGAGGAACTGGTAGGCTTGAAGTATTACGGAAGAAGCGTTTGTCTTCCTGTCAAAATGATAAACCCAGCACTTTCAAACATCGTTATAGAATAACTGTAAACAAAGCTCAATGCCCTGCAAGATGTCCCTGCACCTGCACTGTGGAAGGAAACGACTGCCCAGGATATAAAGTGGTGCACAAGAGCAGAAAGCAAAAGTTGTGGGCAAGAACAGTATACGGAGTTTAGCATATGTGCTGCAGGTTTAGAGTTCACACAGCAAATGAAGAATCTTTTCCAGAATTCCAGCAGAATGAAAACAAATGGAAAAATCTCCGTAAATTGGGAGATAACTTCAGCATAGAGTGGAAGATACAGAATTATGCAGGACTGAGTGGAGAGAGCCTTTAAGATTCTTCAAGATTAAGTTTTGCCTTTTCGGTATAAGCAATTTATTCTACATGCACTCCCAGCAAATCATCTATATGGTTAAATGGTGCTCAGTAAGAGGTTAGTTAAAATAGTAGTAGAGATTCTTCTATTTTGTAGTAAATTGGCTGAAGCCTAAAATTTTCATGTTACTTCTCTATTATTTAAGAAGTGCTCCTGCAGTTTCTAGTTAAAGTGCTCATGGCACTTTAAAGTGCTTGATGGCTGTTCCAGAAACTTGACATTTTTCCCCAAGTAGCTGACAAATCCAGGATCTCTTTGCTTCATTCACCTAAGAAATCAAGCTAAAATGCAAGTAGAAATGTAAGATGCTGTAATAAAGTGCAGTTACTTAATAGGAATTGAAGTATTATGTGTTACAGATTAGACATTTTCTACTTCGACATATATGTATTATTACATATTTAGAAGGAAAATTTGAAACACTTAAGTGAATCTTTTTGGGTTTCTGTTTTAGTTATTAAAAAAAAGTTATTTTTAACTTGGAAGGAAAAAAAGTATAAAGAACTTGAATAGCAGGACTAAACCAGCGCAATTATAGTTAGCATTGACTCTGGTGATAGTAGCTCCAAAAATACTTATGTGGTGCAATAATCTACACAACGAGTTAAAACAGTTTTACCTTGGATATAGTGTTGTATGCTCCGTTTTTTTCTGATGCCATCATCTTGGAAATGTGCCCTGCATATAGCATGCAAAGTAATTTTTTACGATAACAGAAAAGTACTTTGCTGAATTAGGACAATTATCCATCTCAACCAATTTCTGTCTAGTTGATAGTAGTCAGTTCTACCATGTGATACTAGACATCTTTTCTCTTTAAAGGTCTAATGTCCAATTAATTCCCTCAGATTTACTTCTGTGTTGGTTTTTTTGGGTTGTTGGGATTTTTTTAACTATTAGATGACTTCTGTTTGCATTTGCCACTATCATTACTAGTGTCCCAAACTGTACAACTAGAGTTTGAATAGGTGGGAGTACTTTGCCTTCCTTTTGCTTTCTGAGAAGATCTGGTTTGGAGAAAAATCTAATTTTTGACGGTGCAGTTGACAGCCCAGGTGCCTCATTCTCTGGCTTTGCTCCTCTTTAGGAATAGTCGTCTCTTTACTATCTTCCTGTACATAATATATTGCAATAAAAAGGAAATGCTATTATGTGTTAAGAAGAATTTAGAACTCTGATGATACTTATTGAAGTTTTATCCCCATTATTATGTAGTTTTCCTTAATTAGTTTTCTGCTTGCAGTTGTATATGTCAAGAAATGTTTCAGAGGGCATACATTTTTACTTTTGTTTAATTTCAGAAGATAACATATTTGCCTGATTAATTATCTGCTTGGTTCTCTTCCATGTATATATTAAAGCAACTGCACTTATGAATATGTGGTTTGTAATCAGACTTCTTCAAATCTCTCATCTTTTAAATGACACCAGAAAAGGTTGCCTGCTTTCCAAATTACTGGGTACTCTTGGGAGAGAGCAACACAAACAGCTAGTTAAAAGACTGCATTGCTTTTTTATACATGAAAGTTTTATAAACTAGAACAAAAAGGCTACATTTCCACAACATCACATAAGTATGCAGCGCAGACTGTATCAAACACTTTTGTATGTTCTGTTACTTTACTGAACATTGAATGTGAAGCTAAGTAAAAACACACACACAAAAAAAAAAAAGGTAGTAAAAAACTAGATTCTAGAACAAGGCCTAAATATTCTGGGCCACATTTTCACTTCACATGTACTAAGGTAGATCTGATCTAGAAGAGGTAGGGTTGTTTAAGGATTTGCTGATTGGGACTTAACTTCAAATATTTAATTAAAACTACAAATAAGTATGGGCTGGTTGGTAGATCTTTTCATAAAATAAGCCTTGGAAGCTAGCTTATATGGACTTACCGGCTTGTCTGCACTTCTTCTGTGCTGCATGTGGAGTTTGAATTTGTACTTGACTAAAGCTGAAAACTGCTTTGGAATCCATAATCATTCCTATGATCCCTGAACTGTTATAGCTAGAATTTTGTGTTTAAAAAAATCTTGAAATGGCATGTACACTTGAGCATAAATGCCTGTTTATTCCATGTCAACAGAAAATTTGTCTAGTAGCTTTAATGTATTACTTTAAAGAAGGCCAGAATTGGATCTTGATTGTTCTGTCACAAATGGATCTGAGCAATAATATTGCAGTCTTGCTAACAGAACTCCACGTGCGAGTGAAGAAGCAATAACTGTTACGTAAAACAACTAAATATGGAAGTGTGATATACAAATATTGGATCATTGCTCAAACAGTTGACGAACTTTTCAGCTACATGTTTTTCTGCCCCGTAAGAAATCTGATTAGGATAGTTCTAGTTCTAAAGCAAACAAAACCAGAGCTATATATGTGTCAGCACAGTAATAATTGTCTTCTGGAGAAATCTGGATAATATGGGAGAGGAAACAATGGGAGACTATTATTTTCTTTATTGAAATAGGCTGGAACAATTAAAAAGTTAATTATTTGGTTTTCGTAGCTCAAATTTGAACTGGACTTGCAGCTTGTATCAAACTGGAACAAGAACAAAATCTTTAAGAAAATGTCACTGTGTTGCACAGTGGAAAAATACACCTCTACAGTACTTTAAAAAAAAATCACTGAGTTTTCTTTGGACTGTAGTCAAAAAGAAATGCAGTAACGGAACAGAGACATACAAATAATTGTGAATGTGTGTATATATAGATACACTCTCGTGGTAAAAATAGTCTCTGTGTGAACCAATCTGCAGTATGCGTTAGCATTGCAGTCAAACTAGCATCTAGAAGTCTAATTTACTTCTGCGATTGGACCTCTAGATCTTCACTTGTAAAATAAACTTTGAACAAAGTTTCTGTGAAGAACGATTACCTGGGTGTGTAGACATCCATCCAGCAAACGTAGCTCAATTCTCACGAATATGGAAGTGAGTGTGTTAAGAAAAACGTGAGTTTAGTAGTGTTCCTGACCGGTGATTGTAAAAGCTTTGAAATACAACACTTAACGGTAAAAAACGGTAAAAAAAGAAAATATAGACTGTATCGATAAGCTTGCTGCTGCCGCTCAGCAGAAGAGCAGACCGTGGCGTTACCCCTGCCAGAGAGCCCGTCTCATTTTGGAGCCTGCCGCAGGACCTGGGAGCGCAGTTTTCCTCCCGCAGCCCCAGGGAGGGGGAGGCCGCTGGGAGCCAAACCCGCC
>NW_009200440.1:0-19453 GCF_000690835.1 Fulmarus glacialis
TTTTAGTAGGGCCTGTTGCGATAGGACAAAGGGTGGTGGTTTTAAACTAAAAGAGAGTAGATTTAGACTAGATATAAGGAAGAAATTTTTTACAATGAGGGTGGTGAAACATTGGAACAGGTTGCCCAGAGAGGTGGTAGATGCCCCATCCCTGCAAACATTCAAGGTCCGGTTGGATGGGGCTCTGAGCAACCTGATCTAGTTGCAGATGTCCCTGCCCATGGCAGGGGGGTTGGACTAGATGACCTTTAAAGGTCCCTTCCAATCCAAACTATTCTATCATTCTATGATTCCCAACTTTGACAGACTTCAGGTCTGATAAATACTTCTATAAAGAACACTGCAGGAACCAAGTCATTTGTAATATCTAGATATTAAAACCATCCTACAAGTGCTCTTAAAAAGCTGCATTTTCACATAGCTAAGGATACAGCAGCAAAGCTCGCTGTGCTCAGAATCCTGCTTTCTGCACAATACCTTTGTCTTTAGTTTCCTCTGTCTAATCTACATTTATCTTTGAAGTATCTCAAGACCACTGGGGCTTGGTCAATGCCCCAAGCCTGACAGTGTTTAAGAGGCATTTAGACAATGCCCTTAATAACATGCTTTAACTTTTGGTCCCCCCTGAAGTGGGCAGGCAGTTGGACTAGATGATCATTGTAGGTCCCTTCCAACAGAAATATTCTGTTCCATTCCATTCCATTTATATCCTCAAAGATTTTTAGGTGACTAACTTCCACTGACACACTTAGTGCCTTTGAGGATCTAAGCTCGAATGTCTGAGAGTAATTCTGTTAATTCTGCAGGAATTAGAATGTGTTCTTTGTGCAGTTGAGCCAAAAAATAAAAATCTAGCATTAAATTATTGACTATTCTTAAAGTAAATTTATCTACTTGCTCAAAAATGATCTCCAGCCTGGTCTAATCAGTGTTCAAATTAGCTTTCTGTTGCAAGGTTATAGAAAGCTGATGTACAAAACTACTTCCACCATGTAATAATAAATTCACTTTCATGATGTGACTTTATGTTTCTAGCCTGTTTTGCCTTCTTGTGACCAGATATAAACACTTGAACATGGTGATTTTTAATGGAAGTGCTGAGAACCAATTACTGATGTTTTGTAAATGGCTCCCCATAATGTTCAAGTGCAGTTACCATAGGATGCCTCCTGGTTATTTATCCAACATCATTTCATTATCCTGCAAATAGTGTTCTGAAAACGTACTTTTAAAGCAGGTGTTGCACCTCACCCACTTAACCTGGGCCTAGCCCTGCCTAATTTAATACAAGTTCTGTTATAAATGATACTGCAGAAATGGCGAAGTACAGGCGAAGTGCACTGAATTCAGTTATCTACAGCAAAAACACTAGAAAGCTTGAAGTAAAAGGCACCAGGCCAGTCCACACCTACTGTTTAAAAATTTCTGTTTATAAAGTGACTGGGGCTTGGCAAAAAATGGGTTTATCCAAGATTTTTTACTCCTTTGTACTGAATTTCTTGCTTCCGTGTGCACATTAAATCACTTAACGAAGAATAATTGCTAACTAAATAAAAACTAACAAATACTGGTCAACTACACATTTAAGCAAACCTTTGCTCTTGAATAAAATGGTCTTAACTAAATGTAGGGTGAGATAAAACACCTCCTTCAAAAGAGAATCTGCTTGCAAGGCACTAAAAAATTAATATTGCTTTGTGATTTTAATGAAGCAATGCACAATATAGAGCTGATTGAATCTGCCCAGAACGGTACCTTGAGTACAAAGCTGATGTAAGGAAAATGCACAGAATTGGAAGACATGCAGCTCCTATGGAACAGCTACTGGGAAAGGGAAGAAAGAAAGAGCAGCTCCTGACACTTCGCTACAGGAGACTCTTTCATTATCTGCACCAAGGTCTGCATGTCCAAAACTGTATTATTGGGCTTTGCCCTGAATGTTCTTTGCTCCAAGGAATTTTGACTCGCTTCTCAGAATGAAATTTAGTGGTGTCATAATAGGCACTGTCATATTAATTATTAAGGAACGTACCACTGAAAAGATGATAGTCATGACAAGGAAATCAAGAGCCCTAGTACCTTGAAAACTCAGGCCTTTTTTAAACATCAGATATTATAGATAAACTCTTATGGTATGAGAATTATGTGTACATCACTTCCATGCAGCATAAACTTGCGTCAAAATATTACTCCTAAATACTGTAATTACCTCAAAAAAGATGGAAGGAAGGAAGGAAGGAAAGAGAAAGAAAGAGAAAGAAAGAAAGAGAAAGAAAGAAAGAAGAAAGGAAGGAAGAAAGGAAGGAAGGAAGGAATAAAATTGAGGGAATTAGAGTAATATTTCTCTTATGAAATGCATGGTCAACCCATCTGTCACAGCTGAGAAGTGTCATTTTAATCTTGGAGAGGTTCTAGTCAATGCAGGATCAACAAAATTTCACTGGCAGTGAGTCCCTCTTAAAGCAAGGACTACATGGATATGGTCCATAGGATGATATTTCTGCCAAGGAACTGGAATTACAGAGTTATAGTCTGTAATGAGTGAGTAACTAGCTAAAGTGATTACTAGGAGCAAGGAGTAAAGAGCAGATGACAAAAAAGAGCTGATCAGTCCTACACATTGTTCACTTTCAGAGCTAGTAAGTAGCATCTTAATCACAGCCTTATCTGAAATTGGTGGCAAAGCACTCAGACTTGATTTATCTATACACCCCAAAAAAAGTGAGTATCATTTATAGAACTGAAGTTTATAGAAAATAATGAAAGGCAGAAACCCACTTAAATAAGCAGTAACAGATCAAAAAAGGACTCAAAGTATTAGTAATATACTTTAGTAAAGGAGGAGAGGGGATAATAGGGATTCGAATACTTTCAGGTTTTTTTCTTGTATAGTTCTTCCCATTTATTAAAACCATCATTTATTTGCAAAGTGTTGGGAAAATTTCTTTTACTTTTTCCTGGGTTGTTTTTTTTTTTTTGAGAAAACACTCTGCTCTGCAGTACAGACCCCTAGAAACAGATTTTCCCATTTTGTGATGGGAGCTGTGGCCTAGCAGAAGTATTGCATATTGAAAATCGAAGGATCTGTTTGTCTAATGTATGATACATAAATACCACTACAGATGTCACTGAGAAGTGTATAAAGGGTTATACAACACAGAAACGCAGTGATTTGGTACATACCTGAATTTTTCATTAGAGTATGTGAATGCTTGAAATTAACAAAACAGTGTAATGAAATTATAAAAAAAACAGGAAAGCAAGTAACTTTTCAGCAGTTTCCAGCTATGTTTTCATCTGCATCTAGAGAAATAAACTACCCTTTTTTTTTTGTATTATACATTTTAAACTAACCTAAGGACAAGCATTTCCAGTAACATATACTTCAGCAGCTCTTTGTACTTTTTGAAATACAGCAATGCACTATTTAGAGAGAGAGAAGCAAGTGCTGCTTCTTTCACACCCAGGAGACAGATCCTGAAGGAATCTGCCTGTGAAGGACAGACAAGCAGCGTTATTCAGAAAGCTCATTTAAAGGCAATAGCCACTCCTTTTTAAATGATGAAAGGACATTCTTTGTCAATATCACCTGTGAGGAAAGAAAGAGAAAAACCATAGTATTTTTCTTCAATACTGAACACAGGAAATACTGGAGTAAGAAAAACAGTGTTAGTATTCCTTGCAAAGTTTTGTAGTGTTTGTGTATTACTTAAGGTTGAACTCATCAAGGCAGTTGCTGCCTATATGAATACATAAGCTTTCATTTTAAAAAGTGTTTCTAGCTCCTGCAGCTGCCAAGATAAGCTAGAATACATGACCTCAGTGAGCCTGAAAGATTCCTAGGCCGGGGGCTAATTAAAATTCCATCCACTACTACAAACTTCTTGCTTGCTTGTTAGTATCTGATTATTTTATGCCTTCTCATGATTTCTATGCAGCCTTAGTCATGACTCTTGAATGCTTAAGATGAGCAGTACCAGAGCAATTTATTCCTAATGCTACATCACTTGTCTACACCACTGCCCAGCTCCTGCTGAGAACCTTCCCCAGCTTCCAGAGTAATTTTTGGCAAAAAATGGTGCCACCTACTCATGGCTGTAGTGAGGCATGAAGTAGATCTATCCCAGCTGTGGTCCCTGCAATGCGAATTTGGGATAGGATGAACAATGATCTTATGCCCATTTCCTAATGCGTGCTCTGACTGAAAAGTTATACTATCATGTAGTAGGGTCTACCAGGATGGAGTCGCATGTGTCACTCGTGTTCCTAGAACACATTTTTTCAACTTAACAGAATTAACAGCTTTCTGATTTGAAGCACTTGCTACTGGTGGCAGCCTGGCAGACAGTAAGGGTTCACATACATTTTCTCCATGATAAATTTTTTCTCATTTTTATAATAATCACTCTATTTATAAGTTCTGACACAGGAACCTCTTAAGCTAGTCCCTTAGTAGCTCTTAGAATGCTTAGAACCTCTTAAGAATGCTGCTACACTTTCTTCGTTGGCTAAAGAAGCTGTGAATACAAACTTAAATGTTTAACTTATCTGAAGCTAATTGGATTGCTTTTCCATCTTCCAATGGCAATCAGTGATTACTTGATGACTCTAAGCAGTTACAGCTCGTTCATACAGTCCATCACTCATATCATTGATTGCGGAAGAGTCAATCTGCAGAACACAAATTATTTCTGTGTTGTTTTAGTAGTAGTTGGATAGATGGAAAAAATATCTTTTGTGTCGTAGTGCAATATTCTAGGCTGAAATTTCTCAGGGGAACTTTACATTGTCTGAAATTATGAACTCAATTGGATACTGCAATTTTGAGATCCTTAATTTGTCTTAAGAGATCCTTTTTTTTTCTTTCTCCAGCTGATGAGATGCATTGATTAAGGCTTATGATGAAAAGCAGATCAGCTAACAATCACAAATCTTCAAGAGGTTGAAAAAAATATCGAATATTGCTCATGGAAATCAGGTATTGAGAAATAGTCAAATCTTTGAAAAGTTAGTTAGAAAAAAGTATTTCATTGAGTTTGAAGGGCAGCAGTCCTTTTCACAAGAACATGAACCAGTCCAAACGTGAATCTTACTTGCAAGAGGAAATACTTCAACCATGTTCATATGTGTTTTGGAGCAGTGTTCTGGTTAGTTTAAGTAATCTGATTAACAGTTTCAATTCTGGGGTTTGGAAAAGACAACAGTAATAGTCCATAATGTCTAATGCCTCTTTTCTGGAAATAGCCAGTCCCTGTTTCAGGTTACAAATAAAAACAAAAAGTATGTAGTAAAGAATGAACCAATAACCAGAAGCCTGAATGGAGTTTTTTGTACCCTGCCTTTGCAGAAGACCTACCTTTGCAGAAAATAGTTTATCATACTGGTGAAAAATTCTTACATTTCCTGAAGTCCTACATTCCTCAAGAATTTTCTTCATGGTGTCAACTGTTATAGTTATCTATATTTTTCAGTCAGACTCAAGCAAGGTTAAAGTAATTAACCTGAATAAAATGTAATGACTCATATTCATCATATTTTTCCTGCATTCTGAAGTTCCAAAACTATCCTTCTATTAGACCAAAATAAACCTTGTCAATAACATTGTTAATTCAGAGCATATGGTAATGATCTCCTTGTTCAATGGTAAAATTAGGCAAAAGGCTTTCTTTACTCCATTCTGCCTTACAGTCTGGCAATTTTATCGTGAATATTTTTCTCACATTGAACAAGAAGACCATCCTATTTTCTTCTTCTTTTTTCTTTTTTAATCCTGGATGCAAGAACTCGTGGCCAAAACTCAACAGATGTTTCAGATAAGTGTAGATTTTTATTTTAATCAACCATTTCTAGCAGATATGGTTCTGCCTTTCCCATTAGTATTGTTTCTTGCCTTGAGAGTTATATAGCACACTGGAAACCCAATTGTTTGTTTAATGACCTCTAGAAATTCCTTTCCAAAAAACAGCAGGTCCATTTCACAGCAGTTAAAGATCATCATTGGAGTGATTATTCCACTATGATAACAACTCAGTCTTCAAAGAGAATTTGGTTATTACACAACAGTCTTTCATAAGAAGGCAATTCAAGCTACACTGTACTTCCAGTGGTAATGTCAAAATTCATAAAATTAAAGAAAAATCTAATTAATGTTGTATCCGAGTGTATGAAAAGAAACGAAACACTGGTTGCAATATTCATGGAATTGAACTAGGCTACTCTGGGTCTACATAAAGAGTCCCCATTCTATTTTCAGTTGTAACATTAGTGCAATGGTGCAACATTGATGTTACTCCAAATCTACATCACTATAACTTACTACAGAATCCATATAAAATAGTGCCTATTAAATATATGCTTATATATTTGCCAGTGAGGCAAAGAATTGAAAAAGTCTCACTCTCAGTAATCCATAGAACCCTTGGGTTAAAGGATTATTAGTCTCCATGTTTTTTTCCTTTCTAAATCAAATCCAGATAGAGGATGCATAGCCAGCAGATAATCTGTTATTGCTGGAGTTTCTGCTTCAGTTTTTTTCTTTTTCTTCTTCTTCCCTTCTTTTAAGTTGTGTTACTACTGGCAGCTCTTCTCTCCTTACCCAGGATGGGGCTTCATTATAGCTAAGAAGCTAAAATGGTATGAAGGGGAATGGAATAAATTCCCGTAAATGAATAGTCAGGAGGCAAGTTTTCATCCTCCTTGGTCTGAATGGTTGTCAGTCTGAACTAAATGTATGAGGCAAGGAAATTAAATACTGTAACTATACTGCTATGTTCCTCAAAGATACCATTCTCTGTTGTGGTAATTGTCCTGTATGGATAAAGCCTTCCTGTCCCATAGCAGAGCAGAAGCCAATTTTAAAGCCTTGCCAACAATGGCATATTACTGATTGCAGTGAAAGCCCATTGAGGGCCACTGTTTGAAGGCACACTTGCAGTAGGTTATGAAGAGGAGAGACAATGAGGTGAGCACAGGAAGGTGAACAGGGGGTTCATTTCAATTCTTACACCACGACATTTGTGCAAACAGTGCTGCAACTGCTTGCAGGAGGTCAAACAGCCTTGCATCTCACAGTAGATTTATTTGATGTGTCTTATAGGCTCTCACTGTCTTCAAAAAGCAGTGCACCAAGATGCACATAGATACAGGAACTCAGTACAGCTACAGAGGACATCCTTTGACTCTGGAATCCTTCATGTTCATCTTCCTTTGAACACTATGCCTTCAACACTTCCTTCCTCTGCGTCCATGGGATGTGGTGACTCCTTGGTATGCTTGACCTTTCAGAGCAAGAAATAGGGCAGGAGGATCACTCCTTAGCAGATTTGTTTCCTGGGAGAGACCTGGCACTGTGTTTTCTATATGCTATTTTATTCATTAGCACCTGCAGACTTCATTGGTTAAACATAACATAAAACATAGCACTGTTTATGGTGATCAGTGTTTGCACTATGAGTACCTGAGATGTTTTCATCCATCCCCTCTTCAGAATACAGTCTGGTTAGATCCTACCCTTTCAAATGAGCAGTTATATTCGATACTAGAATTTTATGACAGGTACTGTTGTCTGCCAACAAGAAAAATAGCCGTGCTTTGCCTGCAAGGAAGTTCAATATAAATAGCTTCTTGATAGTCATTAACAAAAAGAGTCCATCAACATAAAAATTACATACGGAATTTAGGAAAAACAGCTAAAGAATGCACATACTGATTGCAGAAAAATACAAGTGTGAAATTCAAACATTTTAATATTTGAAAAAGAAAGCCCGTCTAATGGAATGACTATGAAAGTTACTTCAGAATTGTATTATATGTCATTATCTTTATTCCAAAATAAATACATAAACTTAAGCTTTTTTTAATTAATTAATTTTAACTTCAAAACCATATGCTGGTAAGATTTTGCTTTCAAAGCATTTTGATGACGTTTTATTTTTGTAAAAAAAAAAATTTATAACAAAGGCTTTATGAAACGGGAAAAACTGTCAGGTAATGACAGTTTGCTTGGTAACAGTAATTTGATTGGAAAGTATCTTTCAAAATGTACAATGACAGTTGCCCTTGCAAAAGTAAAATTTCCTGATGCAACACTGCCTGTAAAAGCTGTTGAAAATATGACTGAGGAGGAAGAAATAATTTGACCCTGAATACTTTAGGATTCATTTGCTTCTGAGGTGTTAAAAAAATTCCAAATAATTTTAAAACAAGCCTACCACCTTTACTTAAACAAACAGACAAAAAGGTAATACAAGTTAGAGTTCAAAAGCAAAATAAGTCCTTGGAAGCTGCAATTACACAGTTTGAATTATCTATATAGTTTTGAATCAGAAGTTCCTTTCTGATGCGGTGCACTTCTTGAGCATAAGTGATGACTGTGATTTTGCATGTGACTAAATATAAGAAAGAGACATCTGTGCTTCAGAAGGCTAAAGACTTTAAAAATTTCCTTTCAAATTAGGAGTTAATTTTTATGTAATTAAATTTCACAAATTATACATCAAAAACTTCTAGTGCATTTTTCAGGTCCTACAACAGAAATTACATGAATTCTATACTTAGATGCATTTCTCCATTATTGACAATATTCCATCTCAACTTTCTCTGAAAGTACAGAAATAAATAATTCATAGAGGCTTTTTACTTAAGGGTCAATCCTTTGTGAAAATAGTCCAAAATTAATAGAGATGCAGGTTGTGTGAAACCAATGCCTTAAACCATTTTTGGCCACACAAATTATTTATTGACTGAGAACACCACCTTTCTCTTCAAAAGTTCTGGTAAAAAATTAACAACTGCTGTGAGGGATAAAGGCAGAGGCATTGCACAAGAAAGCATATACACATAGGGCTGCTGAGATAATTAGGAGATTGGAGCAACTGCCATATAAGGAGATGCTGAAAGAACTGGGATTTTTTAGCTGGGAGAGAAGACATCTCGGGGGCTGGGAGGTGGCACTTATCAATTGTTTAAGTATCTGAAGGGATTGAGAAAAAATGGAGCGGCCAGATTCTTCTTAGTGGTACACAGTGAAAAGACAAGAGGCAATGGGCACAAACTGAAACACAGGAAATTCCATTTAAACATAGGGAAAAATACTGTAAGAGTGGTCAATGAACAGGTTGCCCAGAGAGGTTGTGGAGTCTCCATCCTTGGAGATGTTCAAAATTGAGCTAGATACGGTCCTGGGCAACCTGCTGTAGATGACGCTGGTTGAGCCAATTGGGTTGGACTACAGGATCTCCAGGCATCCCTTCCAACCTCAACTATTCTGTGATTATATGTGGAAACTACTGGGAATAAATGACTATCAAGTCTTAGTTAAAACGCAGTTTGGTGAGAACTTATTTCTGCTGTCCAAACTTAAAGATTGAAGAAGTGTAGTCATACCTGTCCTGTAGCTATCATTGAAACATGCCAGAAATTTCCTTGTATTATTCATAGAAAGGGGACTTCTGAGCCTTGGCAAAGGTTATGCACTTGGACTCTTGCAGCTGAGAGAAATAAAATGTGCTTACTCATAATTGATGCTCATACCAGATGGACAAAAAAGCTTGGCTAGTAAACAAGATATCAAGTCCCTGATTGAGATAAATGAGGCAGTTCACATTTCTAAAGTTAACTGTTTAAGTGTCTTCAGAGAGTGTCAGTTAATATTCATAATTTCAAGTCTAATTTCACAATATAAGATGTGAAAACAAAGAAGTACAGTCCAGAAGTCAAGCACATAGCAGGATGTTAAGTTTTACCGTGGAGTTATAGTCTGTTTCACTGTTGAGCTGACAGTAGCAGCAATCACTTGAAGCAGCCTGACACTTTCTTCTGATTGGCACCAGTCAATCAGGCTGTCTGCGGTGCTGTCAAAACATTTGATATTCCCCCCACTAGAGTGCAAAAGAGTTTCAAAAGTGGAAATTACGAGTCAAAGTTCTGTAAGTGTGTTGAAAATTTACTTCATTACTTCTAGGAGGAAATCCAGTTTTAATTAAAGTCACTAAGTAATGAAGAAGACGACTGTGCCAGTGATTAATTACCCTCACTGTTTTACAGATACTAGCAATTCTGAAAATAAATTATATCAAATTTTAAATTATTTAACACAATGGTGACTGCAGTGCTAAAGTACATCACAGCAGCTAGGGAAAAAAAAATCAGTTGGACAACTTGGTTGTTATTATTAAGACAACATGAATTGCTGAGGACAGATTATGCCAATGTCATTTTTTTTGTCCTGGATGGAAAAATTAGGCACTACAAAGTGTACCTACACAGCATTCGATTGGCAGAAAGAAGGAGTTATATGTAGTATATATTTTGAAACCCACCTACCTGCTGCCTTTTGGAGTATTAGTCTTTCATGTACATGGAGTCTCATTTGCTCTGAAAGGTAGACCCTAGCCACACCTGGGACCATGCTTATAGGCTTATCATCTATATGGCACGTGATCTTGACCTTGGGGACTGCCTCAGTGAAGTCTCTAAGATGCAGTGCAGATGTATTCACTCTCTCCTCACTATAGGCCCTTATTTGTCCACGTATCCACAATAAAGGGTTATATCTTATAGAACACAACTAGCACTAAGACCACAGACACTGAACCCAAACACAGCCATGATGGTGAATTTATACATCACTGCTCTTTCAGAGATCTCAGAGCCATGCCCCACAACGATAGAGAAGCGCTCTTAAGGCTCTTAAGTAAAAATATATTGCTCTTTTTCAGCCTATCATGTGACTTCTAATCAAGCTATAGCTGTTGTCACACTCTTCTACTGAATGCACTTTCACCAGGAAGAATAAAAATCTGTCTGGTTTCCATTCTTACAGAGCAAGTTTTGGTTCTCAACAGACAGATGCCTAAAGACAAATTTCCAGCAACAACTCCTTTCTTTTCTGCTAGTGCTTTATGGCTGGTTTTTTTTGTTCTTCACCGGGATCCATTACAACCACCACCTGATTTAGGAATTCTTCTGATGGTAACAGAAATTAGGACAAACACCCTGGCAAATGCTGACATACTTTGAATCAAGTCCATAATAAACAAGGAGATAAAGTGATAGTGGTTTATCCTGCAGTATTCAGAGGGGATTTTGGATCATTTATGCCATTTGATGCAACTCATGTGGCTTCTAAGTGTTCCCCTCTGTCAGTTACCTGCTGGTTTTGACGAATATGTTTTGCATTTGTTCTGTGCCTGAATACAACAATCACATTGGTATGTTATGAAGCATGTAGTCCTTTTTATAGGTCATATTTGGACTGCATATTCTTATGCACAACTACTGGTACAGCTAAACAATGAAATATTTCTCCTTAGGATGGTTTTTGGCTGAAATGCCATTACTAATGATATTTTTCTATTTTCAGTATATTATTAGAATAATATTAACTCTCTCTTCTCATGTCCTAATTATCCTTTTCAGAATGTCATTATTTACCAGTGTCTTTTTCATTTACACAGTTTATCTCCTCTTCTGAAAAATTCTGCTCAGTTATTCTTTTCATCCTACACGCTGATTATTATAGTTCCAATATTCTGAAGCTGAAAAGCGTATACTAAGATGGAATTTTCAAAGCTTTTACATCAAAAGAACAGATTTATCCACTCTGTTGTAAGATCTTTGATGAAGTAAGCCAATTTTTTTTTGCATGCAACGAATTTTTTTATTTTCTACGGAAACTTGTACCACTAAACTAATAGGTTTCTTTAAACCACAGAAAGCAAAGCAGCTCAGAGTTACGTTTTGTTTCCTATATCAATGAAATTATATAATAGCCTCCGAGGATATCATTGATACAATGTTAACTTCAATATTGTTTTGAAAACACGTAGAAATATAGTGATGTGGTTGAAACACATTGATTCCAGTCCTAGCTTTGGGACATTGGATATATTATTTAAATCATCTGGCTTACTTATATTACTTAGGTAATGGTTATAATAGAACTGGTCTTAAGCATAGGAAAAGTGGGCAGTTGAGCAGAGTAGCTAGTAGAAAGTAAAATCACAAACTCTGGCAAACAAGAGTAAGACATAGATACTCTGGTACACCTGGTCAGGAGCACAGGTGCAGAATGGGAATTGTATGCTGACAGCAGAACAGTGTCAGCCTCACACTAAGAACAAGGAGCTCTTTGGGCCTTGTGTCTCGGGCTCCTAAAATGCTTGTTGAGGATGGGTTTTGCTTCTGACACTTCAAAACTGATTTTTTCACTTTACTGAGAACCTTCGATCTAAGTATGGGGTTTAATAGTCTGGCTGCTGTCATGTTAAACTATGGTATGGATACATTCCCTAATGTATGAAAGTGCCCTGAGGTCCAATATAGAATCACAGAATCATAGAATCATTAAGGTTGGAAAAGACCTGTAAGATCATTGAGTCCAGCCATCAACCCAACACTACCATGCCCACTAAACCATATCCCTAAGTGCCTCATGTACACATATTTTAAATACTTCCAGGGATGGTGACTCTCCCACTTCCCTGGGCAGCCTGTTCCAAGGCCTGACCACTCTTTCAGTAAAGAATTTTTTCCTAATGTCCAGTCTAAACCTCCCTTGGCGCAACTTGAGGCCATTTCCTCTCGTCCTATCACTAGTTACTTGGGAGAAGAGACCAACCCCCACCTCGCTGCAACCTCCTTTCAGGTAGTTGTAGAGCGCGATGAGGTCTCCCCTCAGCCTCCTCTTCTCCAGGCTAAACAGCCCCAGTTCCCTCAGCCGCTCCTCATAAGACTTGTCCTCCAGACCCTTCACCAACTTCATTGCCCTTCTCTGGACACGCTCCAGCACCTCAATGTCCTTCTTGTAGTGAGGGGCCCAAAACTGAACACAGTATTCAAGATGCGGCCTCACCAGTGCCGAGTACAGGGGGACGATCACTTCCCTAGCCCTACTGGCCACAGTGTTTTTGATACAGGCCAGGATGCTGCTCCTCTGGGCTTGTGGACATGGGCTTTGGATGGCTGGTGGCTCCTATGGTGGGCCTGGGAAGAGCCAGGGCAAGATATTTCTTGGGCTCACCCACCTGCCATTGTCTCTCTGGGCTCCTTTGTAGGTGTGCAAACAGCTTTTATCACAAAACCTAGCAGAAAGAAAGCAAGTTTGCAGGTAGGAAAGCTGATGAAAATACTCTGGAGAACACCGTTTCTCCATTTATACATATTTACAAATGTACCTGTACAGATTTCCATGATCACAAACTCTAAATCCTTTAAGCTTCATTACTTTGTTCTTCTTATATAAAAATAACAACAAAAATATCAAAACTTAACCTCTTGACAACCCATTTCATAAAAATAGAAGTGAGAGAGCATAATCAAAAGTTTAAACATTTTAGAGCACATATCAGTCCAAGATGAAGTCTTATGAGCAAGCTACAACCTCTAAATCTTAGAGCATAGTAGAAACATAGATCAGCTCTTCATTCTTTGTTAGTGACTAATACATCATCATGTTGCAGAGGTTTCCTGCTTTTTTATTAGTAAAGTCTTTCCCAATATGGTGTGTTATAATTGCAGACTCATTACCAGTAGATTTCCTAAAACATTAAAGGCAAATATCTCTAGCAATGTCTGTTATGTCTAATAAATGCTGAATTAAAAATCCCCATCTCCAGAGATCCCTGAACTTAAATACACAGCAATTAGTAACAGCTAATATATAATGAGTGCCATCTATATATGGTAACCCAAACCAAAAAAAACCCCATAGTATTCCTTGAAAGGCAGTTAAGATTTCAGTCCAGGCTGTCAATTGCAATTTGAAATTGAATATCAGGTAAATGTTTTTAGAGATCAGTTCATCATCCAATTATGTTTTCAGACTCCTGTTTTAACATATGTTATATTGATACATCTGATAAGTGTAGAGAAAAATTGTGCCAATAATAAATAAGTACCTTCAAAATTCAAAATATATTTTGCATACAAAGTGCATAGACTATGAACAGACACAGGGGAAGTTAAGGGGGATGGAGGCTTCCAACTATTCTTGTTGTATTGAAAAGAAGAGGACTACTTATATCATCAGTGAGATAGTTAAGGCTTTCTTGGTCCACAGAAGGAACCCAGTCCATTTGCTCAGAACCTTTCTGGAGCTGGTACAGATTTTTTCCCCTTTTACCAATGTGCACAGCTCTGTCAATTCCTTCCTACTTCTATCTCATTAGCACTATTTAAGAAACTACTTAATTAAAGATTTAACTTCAGATAGGACTTATTTCTTTGCTCAAAGATAAATGTATTCTATGATGCTTTGTTCATTTAGAGTTTTAAAATTAATTTACTTTCCTCACAAGTTCCCCATAGTAAACCTTTTTCTTCTTTGCCACTAATATCTGCCATCAGTGCTGGCACATTTAGGATAATTAGATTATCTGTCATTTCTAACTGATAATATCCCAGATTTTCTGCCAACGTGATTAGTGAAAGTTGTATAATGGTTTCCAGAAGTAACCTTCTACTCAGCTCCCTTTTCAGTACAACCTGATTTATTCCACTGTCTTCTGTGCCTTACATTGTTTCCATGGATTTCTGCTTTAATAACCATAGACTTCAGTTTTGCCCATTCTCCATCTACCCCTGTGGAATTTCTTATTATTCCTTTTAAAAGTTTTTTCTGAATTCCTACTATAAGATTGGGGGTTAGTTTTAGATGTGCTTTTATACTTATCTTATCCTTGTCCTTTTCAGATTTTTTTTTTTAAGACAAACAGAGCTTGTGCTATTCTTTAAAAAAAAAAAAAGAAATTGAAGCATATAACTCAGCAAGATACTTTGCATTCATGGTTTATTCTTATCCTTCCAAACTTTAAAGCATTAGTTCCATTGCTGAAGGTCCCTCTTCTCCCTTTCCATTCTTTTTCCATTGACTCATTCCAAAAATCTTGTTTAAAAAAAAAAAAACATACTTTTCACATCCTCCCGTTTTCATGTATATGTGTTCTTGTATTTCAAAGTTCTTTCCCCCATTTCTAAAGAAATCTATCAGCCTGCCAGTATGATTCATTTAAATTGAATATATAACTCCTGCACTTAAAAACTAATTAAGTAGCCTAGAATACTTAATTCCATTGAGGCTTCCTGCTTTCCTTAGGTGTACCTGAGCATAAAACTTCTTTACAGCAATTTCTGGAAGGAAGAAAGGAAGTTAATGAGCTTTTCACCAAGTTGGACAGGAGTTTGAGGGTAGGAAGGCTCTACAGAGGGATCTGGACAAGTTGGATCGATGAGCTGAGGCCAACTGTATGAGTTTCAACAAGGCCAAGTGCCGGGTCCTGCACTTGGGTCACAAAAACCCCATGCAACGCTACAGGCTTGGGGCAGAGTAGCTGGAAAGCTGCCCAGAGGAAAAGGACCTGGGGGTATTGGTCGACAGCCGGCTAAATATGTGCTCTCAGTGTGCCCAGGTGGCCAAGAGGGCCAATAACATCCTGGCTAGTATCAGAACTAGTGTGGCCAGCAGGAGTAGGGAAGTGATCGTGCCCCTGTACTCAGCACTGGTGAGACTGCAGCTCGAATCCTGTGTTCAGTTTTGGGCCCCTCACTACAAGAAGGACATTGAGGTGCTGGAGTGTGTCCAAAGAAGGGCAACGAAGCTGGTGAAGGATATAGAGCACAAGTCTTGTGAGGAGCGGCTGAGAGAACTGGGGTTGTTTAGTCTGGAGAAGAGGAGGCTGAGGGGAGACCTCATCGCGCTCTACAACTACCTGAAAGGAGGTTGTAGTGAGGTGGGTGTCGGTCTCTTCTCCCAAGTAACAAGCGATAGGACGAGAGGAAATGGCCTCAAGTTGCCCCAGGGGAGGTTTAGACTGGACATTAGGAAAAACTTCTTCACTGAAAGAGTGGTCAAGCCTTGGAACAGGCTGCCCAGGGAAGTGGTTGAGTCACCATTCCTGGAAGTATTTAAAAGACGTGTAGATGAGGTGCTTAGAGACATGGTTTAGTGAGCATGGTGGTGTTGGGTTGACGGTTGGACTCGATGATCTTAGAGGTCTTTTCCAACCTTAATGATTCTATGATTCTGTGATTCTCCCAAAGGATTTTTTCCTGTTTTCTCTCTGAATACTGCTTGAACCATTAAAATTCATATAAACATGTACAAATCTAATGTACCACTTCACTTATTTATTCCAGTGTACTAAACACTTATCCATATCACTAAGATAACAGTGAAATGAAAAAGTCAAAGTGAATATAGCCAAAGTTAGCCCAACAGAAGAATTTTCTAATAGAAGCAAGCATATCAATTGTCTTATGCCTTTAATAGTTTTATTCAATGCTAGCTCAACTAATGCCTGGGTACTGAAAAAAAGGGCCATTGAATACCCATTGCTACAGTGTTAAATTTGCACAAAATGATTGAGTTGCATTTTGATACAATCATAGAAAAAAAAGAAAAAAAGGAAAAAAAGGTTGAGAAAACTTATTTCTCGCAAAATGGCTATAAAAACAAAATTTCATAATTGGAGCCTTGTGGAAAATATTGTATTCAAGGAGCTAGTAATCTTGAGCAAACCATGCCTGCTCTAATGGACCTTGTACTTAAGGCTTGAGAAGCCCCCTAGCATAAGCAGCTGCTGTAAGGGAGCCTGCTGGAATGCTCCATGCTGGCCTGTGCTGCGCGCTGGTGGGTGTTATGGCAGAGATGGCATTCCAGCCTGTCAGGAGAAGATATATGATTTTGTTTGTTATGTGAAATAAAAGACACCACAGTATAGGAAGGAGGAGGAACCTCTCCATGGATGAGATCTGCACAGCGTGCTGTGGAAAAATCATCTGGGGTCTGTCTGATGCTGCACGAATGCAGGATTCGCAGGGCCTGAAAGGACATAAGATTTATTTGCTAACTATATTCCTCTTTTTATTCTTTCTTAGTAAGACGGGGATTTTATCGTGCCATTTGTTGTCAGGCTTTTTTTATTGAGATCTGGTAAGAACATCGCACCGTCTCTCTTTCTCTCACTCACCCCCAGTGTAAAACATTTGACGTAGGGAGTTGAGATGCCGAGGTACATTCTTCTGCACTATTCTGATGAGTTTTAAATGAATTCTGTCAAGTCTTTGGTTTTTTGCTATTGCATTCAAACATTTTAATAGCTACACAGGCGCTGTTACTGTTGTCATGAGGAAGAACAAAGGATAAAATAATTAGAGATTTAAAAGTATGCTAGTGGGCACTTAATAAAAATTATTTACATTTGAAGGTCATGAAAGGAAATATGTGGTGGGTGACCACAGGAACAGTTGCAAGGATAGCCATGAATCTCTTAAAAATTGTACTGGGACCTGGAAAAGTATCTACTGATTTTCCCTTACCTTTGTGCAAAACACTACTGGACTCCTACTTGACCAGAAGAAGGATGACTAGGTCAAGATGGATAAAATGTCCCATGGAGAAGAATGATTTTCGTTTGATGCCTTCTTTCAATTGAAAAAAAAACATTGCACGATTATGAAGATTGGCATGAAGAATAAGATCAAAGATTGATTCTCTGAGAAAGCTTTAAGGACTTACTTGGGAAACAAGCAGGAAAAAGCATCTCATCTTTTTGGATATTGCCATCAGGATTAATTGGAAACTTATCACCTGGGTTCATACTTTGAATAGAGGTTGACACAACTGATAGTAAGAAATCTGGAAAAGGGGAGGAAGAGGTATTTTTATAATTTCCATCTTGGTTTTCAGAAAATTAAAACAGGTGGATCTCGTAAGGAAAAGATAACAGGTATATGGCCAACATAAGTAAGTAATGCTGTTGAGAGAAGTAATAAGGTAGAAAACATGCTGAGTGAATTGGTACTCTGTCAGGTTAGAATATCAGACAAAGCACAGGGAAATAGCTGGAAGGTTTGTATGCTCATGCAAGGCCATGGGTAGCAGAATGAAAGTAACAGATGTAGTGCTGAAGATGTGAAACCAGACAAAGTCAGCAAAAAATACAGTGGAATAGAAATCTTGTTTAAAGTACAGTTTCTGTTGGGTGCATGTTGTTTGGAAAAAGAGAAGTGAATGTAGAAGGGTGGAGACAGCAGTATGCATTAATGGTCCAACCTCAGCAGTCCGTTAGGCTCAACTCCGGATTTTGCAATTCCATTATCCTCAGAAGCTCCCCCAATATTTCCGCATCATCTCTCTCCCTGTGCAAGCAGATATTACCTTTCTCCTCCTCCTTAGGTATATACAACTACAATGTTTTATGCAGTGTAGGAGATGGGTGTTCCATTTTAATTATATATTGTTTTCTGATTTTACCCCCTGTAAAAGAAAAAAAAATTACTGAATGCACCATTACACTTGTAATTAGACTTAAGTGAGACTGAGAGTTTCCATTTGTGGGAAACATTCATGTTTTGAAATAGTTTGATTCCGAATTTGTACCCAACATGATATTTCTGAAAAAATATGTTGACCTGTTTTATGTGATGTCTGCCTTTCATTTTTTAAATTAAGTAGACACAAAAGAAACTAGAATATTTAAGTTCTTTTACATTGTCATCACATAATCTATCATAGGATAAAATGTCACATGACATTTACTATAAGCATTTGCAACTAAGACGATATGAAAAAAATGGAAAAATGTTAACAGTAATATAAAATTTTAAAAAACCTATCCAAAGAATGCAATTTTCAAGTAGAGGTTTTCTTTTTACTGGAGCAAGAGTTTCCTAAACTGGTTTCTAGATATCTCTTGCAGTAGACTTATTGCAAAGAATACAATTTTTTTAAAAAATAAGTTTTGCCAAAAATAATAGTTCAATGAAAACTCTGTAACCATTTCTATTTCTTAAATCAGTAAAATGGTTGCTCCTAATGGTTGCTACTCAATACACTTACAATCACTGCATGGCCAGTATGCAGCTAAAAGCTGTTTGCCCTACAATGAGAAGAGACAGCGATAAATTGGTCAAATCCAATAAAGGAAACGCTGAATGCAAAATTACGCAGAATCCCATTTCAGCAGAAAAGTGACTTAGTACTAAGTAGTCTGAGAGTACTGAGAAAATATATGCTGACTGTTAAGAATATACATTTCCTCTGGTGGAAAGAAACATGTATATTTTACAGTCAAAGTGACTCTTTAAAAACACAGATCTCCAGGTTGGGCTAATTTAGAGAAAACATTGATTTCAGAACCATTTTAGTAAAATATTTGATATTGAGAATTACATGTCTGGATGAAAAGAAACACAGTCTTTCTTCTAATAGTCCTCATTTTTTTTCTCATTTAGTAAACTGATATGAAGCAAAACAAAAAACATCAACTCCAAAATATACAAAGAAGCAAAATATCTTCTTTTTAGCATTTTTATTATATGAATAATATGCATTTCTTGGAAACAAAATTAGTTTTTTAGCTGCAATGCCTAGTCCAAAAAATGGAAAAATACAGTTACATTAACACTTATAGCCTTCAAAGGTGTCTGGAAGCCATTGTGCAGCAGGGTAGCT
>NW_009200441.1:0-227 GCF_000690835.1 Fulmarus glacialis
TGCGCCAGCCGAGCACCCATGGCCAGGGCTCGCCCCAAACCAGGCGCGGGGGGGGACGGACCCCAACCCCTTACCCTTCTTGGGCACAAACTGCGACGTCACTCCCACCTCGAAGGTGGCGAAGACGGGCGAGTGGTCACTGGTCATGATGTCGTCGGTGCAGCCTGGGTGGTGGGAGGGGGCAGCTGGGTGAAGGTCCCCGAGCCCTGAGGTACCAGACAGCACTT
>NW_009200441.1:380-3304 GCF_000690835.1 Fulmarus glacialis
CGTGGGTCTCCGGGTGCGACTTCCACAGGATGCGGTCGCACCATGAGGGGACATTGATCCTCATCTGAAAATGGGGAAAGCAGCCGGCTTCAGTGCCGCCTTGGATCTGGCTCCCCCCAGCCCAAAAAAGCAACCTGGCACCCCAAAAAGTGAGCTCCTTCCCACCCAGACCCCCTTTGGGGAGGAAACGGGCTGGCAGAGGGGTGGGGGCTGAGCATCACCACGCAGCCCCTGCCGGCACCGTCCGAGCCTGCTGTCCCTGTCCCCCGGCGATGTCCTGCAGCTCAGCGGGAGGCTCGGGGAACTCACCCCCGTGGGCTTGAACTTCTGCCACATGTAGCTGTCCCGGGAGCCCCGCTCGTACCGGTACGTGGGCGGGAAGGAGATGTCACCCTCGCCTGGGAACCAAGACACAGAGGTGGCACAGGGCCAGCGTCCCTGCCTGTCCCCACAGCTGCAACCCACCGGGGGGAGTCCCCATGGGGCTCACACCGACGGCTGGCAACCCTGGCCATCTCTGACTGTCCCCATGCTTGCACGCTCTCGGGACGCAGAGCCCAGGGACCTGCCCCGGCGGGCTTGCATGGTGCACGTTGATGTCCCCAGGCTTTCGGCACCTCGCGTGGGGCTGTGCCGGGACAGGGCACTGCCGAGTGCCGGAGGTGGCACAGGGAGAGGTCTGCGGAGACCCTGGGTGCCGCTATCTTCATGGGGGGAGCAGTGCCCTTGCCCCCACACTCACTGAATTGCAGGAACACCTTGTTCTTCTCCCGCTCCAGGTTGAGCTGGTCGACAGCCAGGAGGGCTTCAAACTCCTTCTTGGTTATGTGGGCAAGGATGTCCTGCCCCAGGGGAGGAAGGCGCGGTGAGCCCCGGCTCCTCTCACCCCTGCGGCTGCACCGGCGCTGCCGCCAGGATGCCACTGTCCCCAGCCCCGGTGCCTGCAGGGTCCCACCTGCACGTCCATGTCCAGGCGGTAGTTGAGATCCCCGAACCAGAAGAGGTGGGTGAAGCGCAGGGTGAGGTCGAAGGCGCCAAGCCGCTTGTCGCCCAGGACCAGGGAACGCAGGATGTCACTGTAGTTCTGGTTACGCCTGCGGGGGGACAGCAGCACTGTGTGAGCCACCCTGGGGACACCTCATCCTCATCCTGTCCATGCCAGGTGGGGACAGGAGGGGGACAGGGACAGACCCACAGCTCCCCTGGGGCTCCTCCAGCCCCTTAGGCACCCGCCTGCCCTGGGGCAGCCCCGTCCCCCTGAGCTCCTCCATCACCTGTGGGTCTTCTCGCTGCCAGAGGCCAGGTGGCAGTTGACGAAGCCGAAGGAGGTCCCATTGAAAAGGAAGGAGACACCCACAGCTCCCTTGTTCCCTGCAGGGATGTGCCGGGCACTGAGCTCTGGGGGGGCCCGGAGGTCCTGGCATGGCCCCAGGCTGCCCCCTCACTCTGGGGCATCCCCCCCATCCCATTCCCATCCCTACCCAGCGTGTTGGCGATCCCAGTTTTCACGCTGGAGGTGTGGACGTGGCTGATGCGCCGCTCGTGCTCGGGCTTCACCAGTACCACAATCTTGATGCTCCAGAGGCATTGCAGGGCGACCTGCGGCGGGGGGGTGGGGGGTGAGCCTGACTGCTCCCCCCACATTGCCCCACGGCCGAGCACGGTGGGGATGGAGAAGCAGCAAGGTGAGCCAACGCATCCCTGAAAGGTGGCTCCTGGGGAGGGTACTCCCTGCATGGGGTCCACTGGGCATAGCAGGTTCCCTGGGCTGCATTTGGGGTGGGAGAGGACCCTGGGTTTGGGGGTGAGAGCCCTGGGGCGATTGCTGCTGGCAACCAGCTCCTTGAGACTGCCGGGAGATGGCTTTAGCCTGCCCAGCACTGGGTGCCCCCCCCCCAGGTCACAGCCGGAGGGGTCCTTGAGACTGCCGGGAGATGGCTTTAGCCTGCCCAGCACTGGGTGCCCCCCCCAGGTCACAGCCGGAGGGGTCCAGGCTGCGCCCCAACATTACCACCCGGTAGTCGATGGCCATTAGGGTCTTCAGAGATGCGCGGAGGAACTCGACCCACTCGCGATCGCCCAGGGAGTTCTCCTGGGTGCCGATAACGTAGATGTCGTGGGGGATGCAGGCGGTGGTCTCGTCCTGCGTGCGCCCCAAGCCCCTCGAGGTCAGCCAGGAGGCGAGGGAGCGGGGCGGCGGTGTGCTGCCTGCGGGCAGGGGACAGTGGGTCACCGAGGGGGGGGACAACATGCCAGGCTCCTTGAGCTCCTCTCCAGCCCCAGACCCTGCACATCTCCAGGAGCCGCCGGGGACGGGAAGCATTGTGCCAGCCCATGGTTCACCCATGCGCATCCCCGACTGATGCTGGGATTTACTGCTACCACCCGAAACCCTCCCAGTACCCCAGCTCCTCCATTCCCCTGACAGCCACCGGGCAAGTGGATCACGATGGGACAGACAAACCCAAAAGCAGCCAGGTTAGGGTCTTCTCCAGCCTCCTCCTCCCTCCGAGGACCAGCTCGGATCTCAGGTTTCCTGGGGCAGCTCCCTGCAGCCCTCACCTCCTAAAACCCACCCGGGCTCACGATCAGCCATGACAGCCTCCCAGGACAATGCGACCTTATCCTGGCCCCTTACCCATGTTCCATGTCCCGACGTACACCGAGATGAGGTCAGGCTCGTCCAGGTTGGAGTGCTGGATCTTCATCAGCTGCAGCAGCTGGCAAAAAGCCTCTCGCTTCTGCGGGACAATACGGGTATCTTAGGGTCCTAAAGGGGAGCCAGGAGCCACGGCACCCCAGGAGGTGCCACTGGTGGGATCAGGGGGACATCACCCCCAGGCATAGGAGCCAGCTTGCAGGGGTGGTCTCAACCCTGAGACCACTCATTTGCTGCATTGCTACATAACGGCTCTGTATTCCCC
>NW_009200442.1:0-385 GCF_000690835.1 Fulmarus glacialis
CCCCTGAGTTTTGTGGCGTTGTGATTCATGAAGGAAACGGGTCGAGTCAGAGGGAGGTTGAAGAAAAAAAGCTTGCACGCTAGAAAAAACCAAACCACTTCTGAACAAAGTTTGTGTTGTCAGTCAGTTGGAAAAGCCCGAAGTTCAGCGGCACAGCCTTGGCTGCAGCATCGCTGCAAGAGAGCACGCTACTCTTGTGTCCGGGGTCAGCGATGATGTGCTGGGTAAAGCTCTGAAACCTGCCCCTGTCCCACTTGGCTTTCGCTCCTGCCGCTCATCCGGGCCTTTCCAAATGGTGCTTCCGCACCTCCGTCTCCTGTTTTCCCAAGAAACCGTCTCCTGCAGGGCAGGCGTCCCTTGCTCGTGCTTGCGGCTTTGTGGGGGG
>NW_009200442.1:408-2661 GCF_000690835.1 Fulmarus glacialis
GCAGATCCACTTGCACGCTTTACATTTAAGCGTGCGGTTAAATGCCTCGGTGTGCGGAGCTGAACGTGCCGGGAGGGGATTTGCAGCAGCGTTCTGCTCGCTTGAACCCCAGCGAGCCGCTGAGGACCATCTCCCGTGGACGTAGCTGCTGCGGCAGGGGGCGGCACCCGGCACCGGCAGGTCGGAGCCGTTTGGTGCACGGAGAGGAAGAAAAATCATAAGAAAAATCATCACACTTAACTTGATACACATCCTAATGTTCAATTTCCATTAATTGAAATTACATTGAAATATCGAACGTTTTAAGCATAAAAGTTTATGTGCCATGGTTAGTATGCTAATGGAATATTTTAGTAATCTTTTAAGGTTAGCCTCGCAGCCAGATGCAATGATAAGCATTTGTTCATAAGAGTTATTTTGCTTTAACCCCTTTTCCAAGAGTGTCCGTATACTGGCGGCTGTTCATCGGCTGTGCTGGGGCTGCCATCCAGCTATTAAGTCTAAGATTTTTGAGCCGATCCACTATGCAAAGTTGAATTGTGGATATTTTTGCTCATTATCTTTGGCAGTAAAAATGTATATATCTAAATTTAAATTGCTGTTTGCTGAGGATATGTGACAGTATTTAGAATTCAGTATTATTTTATTATCTCTTTGAAAGGATAAAAAAAGGCTCATTTATTTCAAGAGATATTTCTGTGGCGCATAAAAATTCCAGTGAAGTAGCTAACGTTTTCCAGTTGTTGTTAACTTCAAATTTAGCAACCATTGTCCCTATTGATATATTTGACGCTCTAAAAATGTACTTGCCATTAAGTAGGAAGCTGAAGTGATTGGTAAGCAGATAATATTCTATAGTGGCTATTAATAATGCTCAGAGGACGTACGCGTTGGAGTGTATGGAAAAAGCCATGGAATTGTGTAGGAAGGAGGCAGAAATAACATATATGGCTGCTTTATTTGAAAGCTGCCTTTATTATGCCGGAGCGGGAAGTGCCGGCGGCAGGCGGGCGCGAGAGGGGGAAATGTACGTACCGCGGCGATGGCTGCCCAAATTAGCACATCGCGAGCGGGAGAAACCGATACGCAAACAGAATGGTGCGCAGCTAATTTTGTTTAGCAAATTGAGATCCGATCCCTGCTATTTCACGCCCTCCGCGAGCTGACGCAGTCGCTCGTCGCAGCGTCCCAGTGAAATGCCTGGGGACCTGATTCTGCCGGGGGTTTCGGTGGTGTGAGGCGGGACTGGCTCCCCCGGAGCCAGCGGAGCTCACGGAAGGGACGAGGGAATTAATATCCCGTTAAGAGAAAATGGAAATTTTCAAAACAAATGTAAAACCATCGCGGCTTTTCTCCCTCCTTTAGTCCGTTCCTCGAGCCAGAGGAGGGCTTTTGTGCCGGCACCCATCTGCCCCGGCTCGCTGCGAGTTTCTGCCCGGATTTCCCCGTGCGGAGCTGCTGCCTCGTCTCCCAGAGTTTACAGCCGCTCTTAAAATCACGCACCTTTGGGTCCTCTCGTGCAACACGTTTAAAACTGCTGCCGGCTCGCACGGCCCTGGTGTCACCCAGGGAAGAGCATATTAGAAAAATGTAAAATTACTAGAGTCTGTAAGTAGTGGCAATAACTTTTACAGCACTTCCATCGCCCTGCGCTGCGTAACGCACTGAAGTCACGGGCTAGATTTGCTTCTGGTGTGGCTTCATGTGTTATATCACGATACAACAAGCAGCTGCTGCACTGATCATGTGGTGCCTGTTGCTTTACGTTTTCTGTGGCTCCGTCCAACTTCTCAGAAAGGAAATAAAAATCAGGCCTGTGCTGAAAGTTTCTGGCTGCCCAAGGGTTTCGGTGTGCAGCTCGAACCTTTAATAAAATAACTTTTAAATAGTCTTTTATTAGTGCTTACTTTCTTGTAGTAACTAAAGATCGGGGACAGAAGGAGAATGCTCCCCACCCCCCCCCTTCCTTATTTTTTTGGAAGGTTTACAAATAGATTCACACAGTGTTACTGGCCGCAAATTTCTTTGTGTTAATTTTATCCCAAGATCTTGGAGTCATGAGAATCTCAGTCTTTGCATAAAGGAGGAAAAGCATCCTTAGCTGTTTTGTGTGCAGAGAAAAGTTAAAACTCCTGTATGTTACGAAACGCGGGGGGGGAAAGTCCAGGAATTGTTTTTATAAGCCATGGTTTTTAACTTATTCGTAAGATTTTACGCAGTGGCTGGGTGGCTTATTTTTTTTCAATGTCTGGG
>NW_009200442.1:2692-6161 GCF_000690835.1 Fulmarus glacialis
AATATCCCTGGTGACTTTGGAGATGGAAACATGGGTTTATTAAGACTCTTAATAGCTTTAGTCTGATTGCTGCCATGACATGTGGTTAAGGCATTAAAATATATGGGTTATGCCTCATGCTGCAGTAGAGCAATTACCGGGTAGGTGTCCTCTGATACTGGAAAATGATCTTGCCAAACTTCTGCTGTCAACTTGAATAATCTCAGTCTCGCTGACGGCCCGTAGAAATGAGAAAAAAGCGTTGTGAATAGTAACTTTCTCCAAGTGAAGGCCACGCGAAGGTGCGTGACTTCTGTAGGTCCTGTCTGTCCCAAATGGATCCTGTCCATTTGGGCTTTTCCTGGATTGAAAGTGTCTAAATTGCCCTAGGTTATGCAAGAATTGCCGTTATGCTTGTTTCCGTTTGGGTTTTTGAGTCGAGCCTGGCTGTTTTTTGCAGTGATGTGATAAAATGACATCAACCAGCGGTACGTTTGTGACATCAGTGTTTGTGAGAGCATCCTTTTTGCCTCACTGGGCCCTTCCTCCAGCGGGGGAGCTTTGGTGTTGGGTAGCCTCGGTCAGGTTTAGATTTGTTTGTGTGGGCCAATTTAAGGTTTTTATTGTTTGTCCTGAGCCTTAACGGTAGCCGTGTCTGCCCGGGGCACGGGAGGTGTTTAAGCACTCGACGGAGGCAGTGCTGCGGTGGGCTCTGGGAGGACGAGCGCTGGAGCAATGCCAGGCGAAGAGGAGGGATGCGCTGCTGCCTGGGCTGTTGCTCTTTGATTTGGATAGTGCTGATGTGAGCCGAAGTGCCAGGGTTTTTTTGGGATCCCAGCTGACTCTTGCAGAACATGCCTAATGTCACCGAAGCTCATCTTGTGTGTGTTTCTTAAACCAGTCGCTGATTAAATTCTCTGAGAACTAATGAACTGGAGCATGCCTGTGTTTCTAGGAATATCTGGAATAAAACCCCTGTTTATTTGGTTGCACAGAGGCTTATTTTGCCAGGTAAAAGGTGGCTTTCGTTGGGAGTCAACAGTATGAGGTGCTGGAACAGCATCACTTCTCAGGCCGCACAAGCCTGACTTAGTAATGTTGGGAAGGGTGTATCTGGGCGCCAAGAAATATGGGGCCTTAGCGGCAGGCGAAGGTGTTGTCGTGGTTTAACCCGGCAGGCAGCCTAACACCATGCAGCCGCTTGCTCACCCCCCCACTCTGGTAGGATGAGGGAGAGAATCAGGAGGGCACAAGTAGGAAAACTCCTGGGTTGAGACAAAAACAGTTTAATAATGGAAATAAACCAAAGTAGAACAGTAATAATAACAATGATATCAACAACAATAACACATGCAATTGCTCACCACCCGCGCTGACCGATAACCAAGTAGCGATCGGTACTTCCTGGATCACGTTTACCATTCATATACTGAGCATGACGTCACATGGTATGGAATACCCCGTTGGCTAGCTGTCCTGGCTGTGCTCCCTCCTCCCAGTCTAGCTTGGTAGCAGAGGGTAGTTGTCCTTGACAAGATACTTAGCAACAACTGAAAACATCAGTGTGTTATCAACCCAAAACACAGCACTAGGAAGAAATTTAACTCTATCCCAGCCAAAACCAGGACAGATGTGATAGAAAGAAACATAAGCAGCAGGTAGCAAAGTACCAGGGAAGGGTGGAGAGAGGACCCAGCGCTACCTCCAATCCTCTCCGTGGTCCAAGTGTAGGTGTGATGGCTCGAGGGCGTTGGAGTTGCTTTTTCCCGGGTCTCTGCAAAGGAACGTATGGCTCAAGGACCGTGACATCAGGTCTTCCCATCGACGCGCTTCCCGAGGGAGCCGGCAGTTACTACCTCGGCGATAGTCTTTGTTTTTAACACTCTACTTCATTTCTTTCCTACCAAGTTTGGGTTTCCAACAATATGATTACTTATGGATTTGTAAGTCAGAAATAGCTTGGTAATTGCTATATTGGTTTGCCCGCAGTAGCAACAAGCGTCTTAAATTTAATGCATCATCCACACAGAAAATTGATATTTGGCCAGAACTCGAGGCCTCTGACAGCTAATCTTAAAGAGCTTTTGGTTGACATGTAAAATAGAGACTTGTGGATGACATTCACAGGAAAATTGACAGTCTTTAGGATTATTCCATAAAAGAAAACTACTCCTTACGATTGGCTGAAAATACTTGAGGGTGATTGAGTTTACATGGAAACCTCTCCGTAGAAGTCAGCAATGCGAAAGCCTGGACCGCTTGGATCACATGCAAAAAACCTCATAATTCAGAGCCTGAATTTTGCCTGATTTTCAGGGTTTGTCTGATGAAACCACACTCACGAGCTGCTGACCGGCTTGTTAATAGTAGGTTTCTTTTAATGTGCTTTTACTTTGATTTTCCTCCCTAGAATACGACCTAAGCAGCAAGAATGCCCCAGAACGAGTCTTCCTCTGGAAAAAATTGCAATAAGGAACTTGCCAGTGTTTCTGGTGAAGGTATCTGGCATGTTTGTACAGATACGCGTGCCTACATTCATTATGTATTTTGCTGTCCATCGCAACTTAAAGAACTAGAAGTTTCAGCAGGGAAACTTGTGGCTCAGTTTGGTGGGCACGTGCTGCTTTACGCCAGGGTTACGTGATGCTCTTTTTTTTGGGTAAATACGTATTTCAGCATGTTTTGTCAATGTTTGGGTTTGAGTCAGTAGGTCTGGATGACTTTGTTTCGAAACTACTCGATATCTATTTAATAAATTCTTGTGTTCAACAGAAAGTGTAAGACCCAATCTTAAAATTAGGCCCACACAATTATGCAATCAGGTAATCACGCGTGTAATTGCTTGCACAAATGGTCAGTTAGATGTGTAACTGTCCATTTGCATGCAAAATTAACCAATTTTTTTTGCAAACTGGGCTTTGAATATTCATGTTAGAAAACCCAGCTTTCTAGAGATGGCTGTGTGGACACCCTTCCATTGGTGTCCTCCCTTTACGAGCCTTGTGCATTTTGTCTTCGCTTAAATGTTAGTAAGAAGTGGAGGAAAAAAGTCTTTTCCCTTTGAAACTTAATACATATCAGTACACTTTCAATGAGTAAAAAAAAAAAATTGAGCGTCTGATGAGAAATACTAGTTTAAACTAGTTTAAAACCAAGATGGAAAGAAAAGGATGCGATGCCGAGGAGCGATGTGACATACCCACCCTTGTACGAGTCGGGGGCAAAGCCAAAAGCCGCGCTGGGCCCTCCTGACTTAAGTCTAGCGCGTCGGGGTTTTGCTTTCGCCGTGGCGTTATGCTCTGGGTCTGTGACAGTTGTTGAAAGGGCCGTGAAGGGTATGTGTGCCTTACACCTGTGCGTCTGTATTAAATTTAAGACCTGCTAACATACACGCCGCCTCATTGCTCTGGAATTTACTGTTTTGAAAACATGTAATGTGATGCTTTTGCAATGGCAAAAGCAACTGTTTGATTTATATATTTTTTTTTTT
>NW_009200443.1:0-1952 GCF_000690835.1 Fulmarus glacialis
CTGACCGATAACCAAGTAGCAATTGCTACACCTACCGTTCGTATACTGAGCATGACATCACATGGTATGGAATACCCTGTTGGCCAGCTGGGCCAGCTGTCCCGGCTATGCTCCCTCCCAGCCTCTTCCAGAGCATGGAAGCTGAATGTCCTTTACTGGCCCTGCTAGCCAGGGTACTTAGCAACAACTGAAAACATCAGTGTGTCGTCAACATTATTCTCATACTAAATCCAAAACACAGCACTAGGAAGAAATTTAACTCTATCCCAGCTGAAACCAGGACAGTTACAGTTAGGAAAAAAGAACCTCCCTTTGGAAGCTTTAAAGGGAAGCCGTTAGGCTGTTTGTGCAAGGAATGTAAAAACTTGCTGTAATACAAAAGTGAGGAAAGAGTCCATTTTCCCAACTCACAAGTGTATTAAAATAATAGATGGGACTCATTGTGGTTTTGGATCATGTTTGCAATTTTTTTTCTCCAAGTAATTTTGCAGTGAGGAGGCTCTTCGTAGTAGCTGATCTCTTTTGTAAAGGTTCCTAGACATTAGATCCGCCCATTTTTCCCTTAATTCTCAGTATAGAGCACTGACCTGATAAATTAATTTTGCCTAGTTGTTGGCCGGTAATTCCTTGTGTACCCTTGAGGATATACCCTTTGTGGTGGCAAGAATGAAAATTGCATGCTTCCAGAACAGATTGACCTAAACATCTGTCCAAGTAACACAGGAAATTATCCATCTCCTCTTGTTTCTAGTAGTTATGGGTAAATTCCTGAGATGAATTTTCCCTCTAACACCTGGAGTACATTTGTAACATTAGATATGGCTCTGTTCCAACAGTACAACTACATCATCTTAGAGAAGTTCATGCAGCTAAATGTAACTGCTTCTGATACTAAAAAATGCCTCCATATTTTTATTGGAACCATTTGTGTATACAAAATTCAATTCTGTTGATGTTCAGATTAACTAGATCATTACTTAGAGCCTTGGAAATGTTTCCTTTCACACTGTGTAATAACCTTTTGGTTGATTTGGCCCCAATGGAAGATTTAGCCCAAAATGTATACTTGGAAAAGATAACATCTGTGCCTGTAAAAACTTTGCAGAATAACTTTGAGAAAAAGGCAATTAAATAATGTAGAACATTTGTGACTATGTAAATTCCGTGAGGGATTCCTGATAGAATCAGTACCTTTGTGACATAACATTAATGGCAATATATAGTCTTTAACCAGCAATTTCACAAAACACTCAGAGTATGAGTCTCAATAAAGAGGCAACGGTTCAAATAAGCATTCATCCAAACAATTAGAATGCTAAAGGACTGTTTAGTTAGAGAAATAAGGAATAATTTAAATATCATAGTAGGAAGACAGATTATTATTCATCTTCACGAAAATGATGACTTATGAAGAACATAGATCCTCCTGACAAACCAACTCATGAGTGGGTGTCTAACTTATTAATAAACTGATTCATGCCTTTTAAAATATGGAGAAAAATTGAAAATATATTAGCTTTTAAGCTTACTTCACATAATTACAGAACATATGAAATTAAAATTCATATTAAGAAACGGAATAGGTAGTTGGTTTTGTCTCATGTGGAATTTACACTGGTACTTGATGCTAAAAGGAGTTGAATTTTAGTATATCACAAAGAACTTTGACCCCATCATTTAAGATTACATTTATATAAAATGTGGCTTTTTAGAGCTATAGTTCAGTCTAGTAGTTCTCTTATCCTAATTTAGATTTGAACAGAACAGATTCTGAGATGGTAGTGTCTATTACGAAAGATTTCAGTCTTGCAACATTTTACACACATGATTATCTTCAAGCAACACTACTCATGTTGCATATAAATACACATATGTGTGTATGTAGGATCAAGACCTGGATCAGTACAGTGGGCCAGATTCTGAGTTATGATTTGGCACACAGTATATTTGCA
>NW_009200443.1:2111-2703 GCF_000690835.1 Fulmarus glacialis
CTTTTTATAAGGAATTTAAGACTTAGATGAGCCTATAAAATAAGAATTTCTAAAATGAGGATCTAGGATTAGATTTATACTCTTCAAGAAAGTGTTCAAACCAGAGTGTGGCAGATGAGATTCAGCTGTTAAGTCTCTAGTACCATTTTTAGTGCCTTAGCATATGGGCACGACTTCTGAAGGTCCTGTCATGTGTGCTGCCTGTGAATATCTCAGACACTCTATATCATCTCAAACTATACTAGGTACCTATGATTAGCCAGCTGAACTAAGCTTACGATTACATGTAGGCACCTACACTGTGGGCATGCAAATTAAGACAAGGCAAATCCCACCTATAGTTATAGCAAATTTAGTAGAAAGACAATGAGGAATAATCACCTCAAATGGATTGTGGGTGATCTGAAGCAAGAGCCACCCATGTTACATATGTTTATCCTACTTAGATGTTTATACAATGTATATTGTTAATGTCCAGATGATACAGAAAGTAAGATTCAGTGCAAGAGCCACTTACCCCTGAAACAAAATAAGGCTGTGCTTCCATGGGTCAATCTAATGTCTTGCTGCTGCCGACAGCAGGGGTTCTTCT